>NW_028320048.1:120000-155563 GCF_062004578.1 Staurois parvus | reverse complement strand
GTCCAATCCCCAAAGAATGTTCTTCTGAAAACCTTTTCTAAGAACTTCCGTTCGAATTTCATTAGTGGACCGCATCGTTTTCGAGCGACCATCGAACGATCGGGCATGTTGGAAAATCTTTCAAGAAACGAACAAATTTCTAACCAACGATGGGAGAATCGAGATTGAAAAAGAAATGAGCCGGGAGCTGGAAAGAAAAGACAATTCTTGGCCACGAAAAGTCTTTTCTGTAGAAACACGAGGCGCAACTAAAGGCTCGGTTGGTCGAATTTCGAAATCAATGGTGGCGCCATCAGGTTACAAAAAGCTAAATTTCTGTATTTCTAAAGAAAATTTGTTCAGAATTCGACCCGCGTATGGCCTGTATAAAGCCAATCATACGCGGGTCCAATTCCTAAACAATGTTCTTCTGAAAATCTTTTCTAAGAATTTACGTTCTAATTTCATTAGTGGACCGCGTCATTTTCAAGCGACCATCGAGCGATCGGGCATGTTGGAAAATTTTTCAAGAAACGAACAAATTTCTAACCAATGATGGGAGAATCGTGCGAGAAATGTGATTGAAAAAGAAATGAGCCGTGAGCTGGGAAGAAAGGAAAATTCTTGGCCATGAAATATCTTTTCTGTAGCAACTTGTGAAATTGAAGGCTCGGTTGGTCGAATTTCAAAATCAACGGTGGCGCCATTGGATTACAAAACGCAAAATAAAGCCGGCCATACGCGGGTCCAATTCCTAAAGAATTTTTTAAAAATCTTTTCTAAGAATTTACATTCGAATTTTGCACCGTTAGCGGACCACATCGTTTTTGAGCGACCATCGAGCGATCGGGTATGTTGGAAATGTTTGAAAAACAACAAATTTCTAACCAATGGTGGGAGAATCGTGCGAGAAATGTGACTGAAAAAGAAATGAGCCGTGAGCTGGGAAGAAAGGAAAATTCTTGGCTCGATGGGTCGAATTTCAAAATCAATGGTGGCGCCGTCGGGTTACAAAACGCACGAAATTAACGATTTTCTAAAGAACATTTTTTTTGGAAACTCAACCCGCGTATGGCCCTCCAGAGGATTCCCTCCCTCCCCCTGAAGAGGATTCCCCCCTCCCCCACCAGAGGATTCCCTCCATCCCCCTCAAGAGGATTCCCTCCCTCCCCCTCCAGAGGATCCCCCCCCCCTCCAGAGGATTCCCCCCTCCCTCTCCAGAGGATTCCCCCCCTTCAGAGGATTCCCCCCCAGAGGATTCCTACCTCCCTCTCCAGAGGATTCCCCCCTCCCCCTCCAGAGGATTCCCCCCTCCCTCTCCAGAGGATTCTCCCCCTCCAGAGGATTCCCCCCTCCCTCTCCAGAGGATTCCCCCCCTTCAGAGGATTCCCCCCCAGAGGATTCCTACCTCCCTCTCCAGAGGATTCCCCCCTCCCCCTCCAGAGGATTCCCCCCCTCGCAGAGGATTCCCTCCCTCCCCCTCCAGAGGATTCCCCCCTCCCTCTCCAGAGGATTCTCCCCCTCCAGAGGATTCCCCCCCCCCAGAAGATTCCCCCCTCCCTCTCCAGAGGATTCCCCCCCCCCCTTCCTGACCAGGCCATTTTTTGCGTTACGGCGCTGCGTTACTTTAACTGTCAATTGCGCGGTCATGCAACGCTGCACCCAAATGAAATTGACATCCTTTTTCCCCACGAATAGAGCTTTCTTTCGGTGGTATTTCATCACCTGTGCATTTATTTTTTTTTGCGCTATAAAAAAAACCCCACAATTTTGAGAAAAAAAATAAAAAATTTTTACTTTTTGCTATTAAACAAAAAAATTTTAAAAAATCAAATTTCGTCATAAATTTCAGCCAAAATGTCTCCCGCTCCGTGTCTTCACTGAAAAAATCCCGATACGTGTAAATTAATTGTTTTACGTGAAAGTTATCGCATCCACAAATGGCGGGATAGATACTGCGATTTATTATTTATTATACTAGAAATGGCGGCGATCAGCGACTTATAGCAGGACTGCGGCGGCCATTCTGACACTGCGGGGGGGGGGGGACTTGGTGTCACTGACTACCAGGGTGGCAAAGGTCGCTCTTGCGATCCACCACTGGGCTCAGAGGAAAGGATCGCCGGGCTTGGGGCTGCTCAGTCTACAATGCCCGAGCCTTTGGATACTGCACCACGTCAGCTCCCCAACCACGAGAAGACACTGACGCGTTTCGAGGAGCGATCCTCTCTTCTGAGTGGCTCTGATGAAGAGGGGATCGCCCCTCGAAACGCGTCAGTATTTGAGGGCCTTCTCGTGCTTTTGGAGCTGACGTGGTGACCTGATTGCTTTGGATACTGATACGCCTTTGTCACCACAGTCGCTTGTGAGCGTATCTCTCCTTTTGAACTCAATAAAGTTGACTCTCAGGTTACGCACTTTGCTGGGGCGCCCTCTGTTTCCTTGTCTTTGCAGTGAGTTCTGTGGGTCCCCCCTCCCCCCCCTCACTTCTCCCCTCCCCCACACACTTCCCCACGACCCCTAGAGGGCAGCAGGACCAGAAATATTTCCATCATTTCATCGCTCGTGAGCGCAGGAGACATATTTCTTGGTGGAAGATATCTGAACGACTCGATGTCTATGCAGGACGCGCCTGAACCTGCAGAAAGCAGTGCGAGAAATACTTCCAACATCGGCGACGGGAGTCAGGCGGAGTCGGATTCGCACTGATATGATCGCTTCCATCGCGGACCATAGGGGGCGACTCGCCATCAAATTGCAGCACTTTCATTGGACAAGCTGACCTTTGAAGCTGATTGGCCAGGATGCACGGCTGCTCCAGATTCTCAGTGCTCCAGATTCTCAGTGCGTGCTCCAGATTTTCAGTGCTCCAGATTCTCAGTGCTCCAGATTCTCAGTGTGTGCTCCAGTTCTCAGTGCTCACGATTCTCAGTGCGTGCTCCAGATTTTCAGTGCGTGCTCCAGATTCGAAGTGCTCCAGATTCCTAGTGCGTGCTCCAGATTTTCAGTGCTCCAGATTCTCAGTGTGTGCTCCAGTTCTCAGTGCTCCCGATTCTCAGTGTGTGCTCCAGATTTTCAGTGCGTGCTCCAGATTCTAAGTGCTCCAGATTCTCAGTGCTCCAGATTCTCAGTGTGTGCTCCAGATTCTCAGTGCTCCAGATTCTCAGTGCATGCTCCATATTCTCAGTGCTCCAGATTCTCAGTACGTACTCCAGATTTTCAGTGTGTGCTCCAGATTCTCAGAGCTCCGGATTCTCAGTGCGTGCTCCAGATTCTCAGTGCGTGTTCCAGATTCTCAGTGCTCCCGATTCTCAGTGCGTGCTCCAGATTTTCAGTGCTCCAGATTCTCAGTGCGTGCTCCAGATTCTCATTGCATGCTCCAGATTCGCAGTGCGTGCTCCAGATTCTCAGTGCTCCGGATTCTCAGTGCTCCAGATTCTCAGTGTGTGCTCCAGATTCTCAGAGCTCCGGATTCTCAGTGCGTGCTCCAGATTCTCAGTGCGTGTTCCAGATTCTCAGTGCTCCCGATTCTCAGTGCGTGCTCCAGATTTTCAGTGCTCCAGATTCTCAGTGCGTGCTCCAGATTCTCATTGCATGCTCCAGATTCGCAGTGCGTGCTCCAGATTCTCAGTGCATGCTCCAGATTCTCAGAGCTCCGGATTCTCAGTGCTTGCTCCAGATTCTCAGTGCTCCCGATTCTCAGTGCGTGCTCCAGATTTTCAGTGCTCTAGATTCTCAGTGCGTGCTCCAGATTCTCATTGCATGCTCCAGATTCGCAGTGCGTGCTCCAGATTCTCAGTGCGTGCTCCAGATTCTCAGTGCATGCTCCAGATTCTCAGAGCTCCGGATTCTCAGTGCGTGCTCCAGATTCTCAGTGCTCCCGATTCTCAGTGCGTGCTCCAGATTTTCAGTGCTCCAGATTCTCAGAGCGTGCTCCAGATTCTCATTGCATGCTCCAGATTCTCAGTGCGTGCTCCAGATTCTCATTGCATGCTCCAGATTCGCAGTGCGTGCTCCAGATTCTCAGTGCATGCTCCAGATTCTCAGTGCTCCGGATTCTCAGTGCCCCCCCCCCCTTACCCCCCCCCCCCCCATATGCACTGAAACCTATTTATCCAGCAGAATTCCGGGTTGTACATTTGCTGCGTGGTTGTCACAAGGTGTGCGGTTGTGAAGTGTCCTGTCATGGTGACGTCACATCATCAGCAGCTCCAACCTCCGAGTGTTTCTAAGAATATTGAGGATTCACAGCCACCTTCACACCTTGTCAGAGCCAATCACATGTATTCCCGGATATAGGCCCGGGTTGTGACCTCCCCCCCTCCAGGGTTCTAGAACTAGGCAGAAACACAGGCAATCGCTGAACATCCTCGCAGCCAGCGCCTGTCATCTCTGATCTATTAACCTCTTCCCTCCCAGGTAAATGTGCAGCAAGGAGGGCGGCTTTAATCTCGGTTCACACGACTGCGACCTGAAAGTCATGTGACTTACGCTGCAACTTTATCGGGCAACTTGAGTATGACTTAGAAGCGACTCTGAGCCCGGAGTTCACACTGATGGGGTGCGGAATTCTCAGCGTTTTCTGTGCGAATTCCACACTGCGTCAGAATCGCACCCCATTCATGCGAACTGCTGCGAGTGTGTATGATAATGACGCCACGAAATTGGTCCGCAAAACGCAGTGCGATGTGCAGAATCGGATCCCAGAGGTGTGAGTACCCCTGTGATCCGATTCCAGCGCAGACCCAAAAAAGGGTCCTGCGCCTTCTTGGTGCGATTAGAGCCATATATAATGTACGACTCCGATCGCACCGCACACACATCGCATGAGATCTTTTCCTGTCAATGCTTGCCTCTCCATTTCATAAAAAGTGCACTCAATCCCAAGGCGGGGGGTGGTAATATCACAGGACCTGTATTCGATTTCTATTGACTCCTTTTTTCAGATCCCAATAAAAGTTGTTTTTCGGATCTTTTTATTACCCCCCCCCCCCTTTTTCCTCCAGTGTGATCTGGGTGTCATGGGGCATTCTCTGTGCTGTGATTTGGAGGACCCCTCCTACAGACAGCGAATGATCGATGACAGCCCTCGCTTCCAGGATACGCGATCGGCAGAGTCAGGCGGAGGCTGTTGATAAATTTACACACATTTGTTCTTTTTATTTATTTATCTATATAGGGAGTTCTACCCATAAATATTTCATCATCTCACGCCGGATCTCACTTACTTCATGTTCTTTCTGCGGATTCCGGGGCCGGCGACGGGACGCAAGGCAGCGACCTTTAATACGGATCGGTTTGTGTTTTTCTGCGTTGACGGCTCTGCATGCCATTCTGACCTCCACCATTCCGACCTCCACCATTCTGACCTCCACCATTCTGACCTCCACCATTCTGGCCCCCACCATTCTGACCCCCTCCATTCTGACCTCCACCATTCTGACCCCCACCATTCTGGTCCCCACCATTCTGACCCCCACCATTCTGACCCCCACCATTCTGACCCCCACCATTCTGACCCCCTCCATTCTGACCTCCACCATTCTGACCCCCACCATTCTGACCCCCACCATTCTGACCTCCACCATTCTGACCTCCACCATTCTGACCTCCACCATTCTGGCCCCCACCATTCTGACCCCCTCCATTCTGACCTCCACCATTCTGGCCCCCACCATTCTGACCTCCACCATTCTGACCCCCACCATTCTGGTCCCCACCATTCTGACCCCCACCATTCTGACCCCCACCATTCTGACCCCCTCCATTCTGACCTCCACCATTCTGACCCCCACCATTCTGACCCCCACCATTCTGACCCCCACCATTCTGACCTCCACCATTCTGACCCCCACCATTCTGGTCCCCACCATTCTGACCCCCACCATTCTGACCCCCACCATTCTGACCCCCACCATTCTGACCCCCTCCATTCTGACCTCCACCATTCTGACCCCCACCATTCTGACCCCCACCATTCTGACCTCCACCATTCTGACCTCCACCATTCTGACCTCCACCATTCTGGCCCCCACCATTCTGACCCCCTCCATTCTGACCTCCACCATTCTGGCCCCCACCATTCTGACCTCCACCATTCTGACCCCCACCATTCTGACCCCCACCATTCTGACCCCCACCATTCTGACCTCCACCATTCTGACCTCCACCATTCTGACCCCCACCATTCTGACCTCCACCATTCTGACCCCCACCATTCTGACCCCCACCATTCTGACCCCCTCCATTCTGACCCCCACCATTCTAGTCCCCACCATTCTGACCCCCGCCATTCCGACCCCCACCATTCCGGTCCCCACCATTCTGACCTCCACCATTCTGACCCCCACCATTCTGGTCCCCACCATTCTGACCCCCACCATTCTGACCTCCACCATTCTGACCCCCACCATTCTGACCTCCACCATTCTGACCCCCACCATTCTAGTCCCCACCATTCTGACCCCCACCATTCTGACCTCCACCATTCTGACCCCCACCATTCTGACCTCCACCATTCTGACCCCCACCATTCTGGTCCCCACCATTCTGACCCCCTCCATTCTGACCCCCACCATTCTGACCCCCTCCATTCTGACCCCACCATTCTGACCCCCTCTATTCTGACCCCCTCCATTCTGACCCCCACCATTCTGACCACCTCCATTCTTACCCCCACCATTCTGACCCCCTCCATTCTGACCTCCACCATTCTGGTCCCCACCATTCTGGCCCCCACCTTTCTGACCCCCACCATTCTGGTCCCCACCATTCTGACCCCCACCATTCTGACCTCCACCATTCTGGTTGGAACCTTTCTGACCCCCACCATTCTGACCCCCACCATTCTGACCCTCACCATTCTGACCTCCACCATTCTGGTCCCCACCATTCTGACCCTCACCATTCTGGCCCCCACCTTTCTGACCCTCACCATTCTGGCCCCCACCATTCTGACCCTCACCATTCTGGCCCCCACCATTCTGACCCCCACCATTTTGGCCCCCACCATTCTGGCCCTCACCATTTTGGCCCCCACCTCTCTGACCGCCACCATTCTGACCCTCACCATTCTGGCCCCCACCATTCTGGCCCCCACCATTCTGACCCCCACCATTCTGGCCCCCACCATTCTCACCCCCACCATTCTGGCCCCCACCATTCTGGCCCCCACCATTCTGTGCGCAGTCATCTGATGCCGGCGCACTAACAATCACAATAATACACAAGCGTATCCAGAGAAGTCGTACAATCAGTGATCATTTATAACACGAGGGCCAATCACGGTGTAGGACACAGGAGCTTACCATTGGTTACGGTGAAAGCGAATGATTGCATCCCAAGGGCCACGCATGTATTACCGTGTAGGGGAACAAGGGGGCGATACGGCAGCTATGGGGATGTACAGTAACAATGCAGAAAGTGTACCATGGGGTGTGGCAGAGGTTACAGGCGGTGGAAGAGCTCGCCATCTAGAAAGGGTACAATACATCGTGCGGTAGACCAAAGAGCTTACAATCTATTGGGGTATGTGGGAAAGATACTAAGGGTAGAAGAGCTAACAATCTATAAGGATATTAGGGGAGCATACAGAGGGCGGAAGAGCTTACATTCTATTGGGGTATACGGGAGGATACAGGAGGTAGAAGAGCTTACAATCTATTGGGGTATAAGGAGGATACAGGAGGTAGAAGAGCTTACAATCTATTGGGGTATACGGGAGGATACAGGAGGTAGAAGAGCTTGCAATCTATTGGGGTATAAGGGGGGATACAGGAGGTAGAAGAGCTTACAATCTATTGGGGTATACGGGAGGATACAGGAGGTAGAAGAGCTTACAATCTATTGCGATATACAGGAGACACAGGGACAGTGAATAGAAGACACAGGACAGTGAATAGAAGACACAGGGATGGTGAATAGAAGACACAGGAACGGTGAATAGAAGACACAGGAAGGGTGAATAGAAGACACAGGAACGATGAATAGAAGACACAGGACAGTGAATAGAAGACACAGGGACAGTGAATAGAAGACACAGGAAGGGTGAATAGAAGACACAGGAACGGTGAATAGAAGACCAGGAACGATGAATAGAAGACACAGGACAGTGAATAGAAGACACAGGGACGGTGAATAGAAGACACAGGAAGGGTGAATAGAAGACACAGGAACGGTGAATAGAAGACCAGGAACGATGAATAGAAGACACAGGACAGTGAATAGAAGACACAGGAACGGTGAATAGAAGACACAGGAAGGGTGAATAGAAGACACAGGAACGGTGAATAGAAGACCAGGAACGGTGAATAGAAGACACAGGGACAGTGAATAGAAGACAGGGACGGTGAATAGAAGACACAGGGACAGTGAATAGAAGACAGGGACGGTGAATAGAAGACACAGGACAGTGAATAGAAGACACAGGGACAGTGAATAGAAGACAGGGACGGTGAATAGAAGACACAGGGACGGTGAATAGAAGACACAGGACGGTGAATAGAAGACACAGGAACGGTGAATAGAAGACTCAGGAACGGTGAATAGAAGACACAGGGACAGTGAATAGAAGACACAGGAACGGTGAATAGAAGACAGGGACGGTGAATAGAAGACACAGGAATGGTGAATAGAAGACACAGGGACAGTGAATAGAAGACACAGGAACGGTGAATAGAAGACAGGGACGGTGAATAGAAGACACAGGAATGGTGAATAGAAGACACAGGGACGGTAAATAGAAGACACAGGAATGGTGAATAGAAGACAGGGACGGTGAATAGAAGACACAGGAACGGTGAATAGAAGACAGGGACAGTGAATAGAAGACACAGGAACGGTGAATAGAAGACACGGGAACGGTGAATAGAAGATACGGGGACGGTGAATAGAAGACACAGGGACGGTGAATAGAAGACACAGGAACGGTGAATAGAAGACACAGGGGCGGTGCAGAACAGACACAGGAACGGTGAATAGAAGACACAGGGACGGTGAATAGATGACACAGGAACGGTGCAGAACAGACACAGGAACGGTGAATAGAAGACACAGGACAGTGAATAGAAGACACAGGGACGGTGAATAGAATACACAGGGACGGTGAATAGAATACACAGGGATGGTGAATAGAAGACACAGGGACAGTGAATAGAAGACACAGGGACGGTGAATAGAAGACACAGGGATGGTGAATAGAAGACACAGGGATGGTGAATAGAAGACACAGGGACGGTGAATAGAAGACACAGGACGGTGAATAGAAGACACAGGACGGTGAATAGAAGACACAGGGACGGTGAATAGAAGACACAGGGACGGTGAATAGAAGACACAGGAACGGTGAATAGAAGACACAGGGACGGTGAATAGAAGACACAGGACGGTGAATAGAAGACACAGGACGGTGAATAGAAGACACAGGAATGGTGAATAGAAGACACAGGAATGGTGAATAGAAGACACAGGGACGGTGAATAGATGACACAGGAATGGTGAATAGAAGACACAGGGACGGTGAATAGAAGACACGGACGGTGAATAGAAGACACAGGGATGGTGAATAGAAGACACAGGAATGGTGAATAGAACACACAGGGACGGTGAATAGAAGACACAGGAATGGTGAATAGATGACACAGGAATGGTGAATAGATGACACAGGGACGGTGAATAGAAGATACAGGAACGGTGAATAGAAGACACAGGAATGGTGAATAGATGACACAGGGATGGTGAATAGAAGACACAGGAATGGTGAATAGAAGACACAGGAACGGTGAATAGAACACACAGAGGGACATTGATGGGAAGTATTGATGGGTTTGATATTTGAGTGAAATGAAAGTTGGACACAAACATGGACTGTTCATATGTTCATATGTTCATATAAGTGATTGGCCAAAGCAATGCAGCTGACCACAGATCAGGTGCAATGTTTTGGCCAATCACAGCACAACCAGCATGCCCCAGTTGATGATGTCACAAGGGGGCAGGGTCACTAGGTGGCCCAACCCCTTAGATATTTAGGCACTGTCAGGCTGGCGGAGCAGTCAGACGGCAGGAGCCAGTGTCCAGAGCCAGGGGCGGACTGACCATTTGGAAACTCTGGCACTGCCCGAGGGCCCGGGGTCAGTAGGGGGCCCCAAGAGATGCCCCTGGTACCTTTTTCATAGGCTTTTTTGGGTTTGGGCAAGGACACAGGGGCCCCATGATCCCCTACTGCCCGGGGGCCCCATGAGTTGTCAATCCGCCCCTATCCAGAGCAGAGCTTTTTTTTCTTTTTTCGGGTAGCGGCGGCGGGGGGCATCGTGATTGACATTGGATCTACTTCGGGGGACATTTTTCTTTCAATAAAGGACTTGTCAAGGACCGTCTCCTGTCTTTTTTTTACACTACACTTTATATTTCATGAATGAGTAGCAGTACCATGTACCTCATACTCTTTCACATGGGGGGGGTGTCGGGATCTGGGGGCTCCCTTGTTAAAGGGGGCTTCCATATTCCAATAAGACCCCCAAAACCACCAGCTACGGTTGTGGGAAGAAGCCCTTCAACATCCCCATCAACATGGGGACAAGGTGCTTTGAGGAGGGGAGCCCCACCTGCCCCAAATTACCCCCCCCCAATGTTGAGGGCATGTGGCCTGGTATGGTTCAGGAGGGGGGGCGCTTGCTTGTCCCCCCCATTTCCTGATCTGACGGGCTGCATGCTCAGATAAGGGTCTGCTATGGATTTTGGGGTGGACCCCCACGCCATATTTTAAAAAATGTTGGTGTGGGGGTTCCCCTCAAAACCCAATCCAGACCTGAAGGGCTTGGTATGGGGGGGGGGGGGGGCGCCATTTTTTTGCTTGTTTTTTAATTGCCGGCAATTTTTGGAAAAAATGAATTCATCCATCAGCCGGAAGCCCCACTGACAGCTGATACCTTCCTGCGTGGCTTTCACTGCCGCAATTGCGCATGACATCATCAAGGAACGCACGCCGTATTCTAGTAACGTTTTCACTGAACGCCATTTTGTTTTTTAATGCCGTGCAGTATTTACCGTATACTCGGATGTGGTGAGATACCGCTTAGTGAATTATCCCGGGTTCAAGGTTCATGGTCGAACTTTCGTTAGGTTTGAATGTTGGACCGCCAAGCGATCAGGGGGGTGTTCGGCCCGTCAGTAATGGGAAGGCACAGGGACAGTGGGGAGCAGGCAGAGGGGCGGGAAGGTTGGTGACAAACGGGCAATTCTGCCTCTAGAGACAAATGGTGGCCGTGGTGGTAGAATAACTAGAAAAGGCTGCCTGTGCCGCTAGTGATGGGAGTGACACCTTACTGCCCCACCTACAGAGGGAGCAATTCCAGGAAGGGGCAGAAATGGGGACAATGAAGGGCAGTGAGGGGAACAGTGAGGTGCAGAGATAGGAGAACAGTGATAGGGAACAGAGACAGATAGACAGGAAAGTACAGAAGATTCACAAGGACAGTGAAGCAGAGAGACATGGTGGTGCAGAGGTGGACTGACAACTCATGGGGCCCCCGGGCAATAGGAAATCATGGGGCCCCTGTGTCCTCACCCACACTCAAACCACAGCAAAAAAAAGCCTATCAAAGGTACCAGGGGCATCTCATGGGGCCCCCTACTGACCCCGGCAGTGCCCAAGTTCCCAAATGGTCAGTCCACCCCTGTGGTGGTGTGTGTGTGTGTGTGGGGGGGGGGGGCAATGAAGGGGCAGTAAAGTGGAGGAGAGATGTCAGGGCAACGAAGGGGAAGTGAACACAGAAGAGAGGAGATGGAGGAGCAGAGATGGGGAGGAGAGCAGGGGTGTATTTACTACAAGGCAAACAAGGCATTTGCCTAGGGCAGCATTTTTCAGGGGGGCAGCATTTTTTCAGGGAGGCAGCAGCATTTTTCAGTGGCACAGTGCCACCACCCAAAAGAAGGGATGGAAGAAGGGACATGCAGCACGGGGACCAGATGGGATCTGAAAGAGGCTGCGGGCTGCTAGATGGTTTTTGATTCTTGTTCCTGGGGATGTCTGGAGATGTGAAGGTGAGTGTCTTATCTCTTGCTGGGGTGGGATTGGGGGGTTGCCAGTGTATGGGGGGCAGTGGTAGAGTAAGGCTCTCTTGGGTGGGGATGGGGTGTTGCCAGTGTATGGGGACGGTGGTAGTGTAAGGCTCTCTTGGGTGGGGATGGGGGGTTGCCAGTGTATGGGGGGCGGTGGTAGTGTAAGGCTCTCTTGGGTGGGGATGGGGGGTTGCCAGTGTATGGGGGGCGGTGGTAGTGTAAGGCTCTCTTGGGTGGGGATGGGGGGTTGCCAGTGTATGGGGGGTGGTGGTAGTGTAAGGCTCTCTTGGATGGGGGGTTGCCAGTGTATGGGGGGTGGTGGTAGTGTAAGGCTCTCTTGGATGGGGGGTTGCCAGTGTATGGGGGATGGTGGTAGTGTAAGGTTCTCTTGGGTGGGGATGGGGGGTTGCCAGTGTATGGGGGGTGGTGGTAGTGTAAGGCTCTCTTGGGTGGGGATGGGGGGTTGCCAGTGTATGGAGGCGGTGGTAGTGTAAGGCTCTCTTGGGTGGGGATGGGGGGTTGCCAGTGTATGGAGGCGGTGGTAGTGTAAGGCTCTCTTGGGGGGGGATGGGGGGTTGCCAGTGTATGGGGGGTGGTGGTAGTGTAAGGCTCTCTTGGATGGGGGGTTGCCAGTGTATGGGGGGTGATGGTAGTGTAAGGCTCTCTTGGGTGGGGATGGGGGGTTGCCAGTGTATGCGGGTGGTGGTAGTGTAAGGTTCTCTTGGGTGGGGAGGGGGGGTTGCCAGTGTATGGGGGATGGTGGTAGTGTAAGGCTCTCTTGGATGGGGGGTTGCCAGTGTATGGGGGACGGTGGTAGTGTAAGGCTCTCTTGGATGGGGGGTTGCCAGTGTATGGGGGACGGTGGTAGTGTAAGGCTCTCTTGGATGGGGGGTTGCCAGTGTATGGGGGGTGGTAGTAATGTAAGGCTCTCTTGGGTGGGGATGGGGGGTTGGGGGGTTGTTGGTCAATGTCAGGCTCTCTTCATGGTGGAGAGAGGTGTTGGTTAGTGTCAAGGTCTCTCCGTGGAGGAGAGCCAATTTTCGTGTTGCCAAGGGCAGCACGAGACCTAAATACACCTCTGGAGGAGAGGGAGGACAGTCAGGCAGATACAGGCGACAGTGAAATAAAGGACAAGAGGATAAAGATAGTGACTTTGGACAGATGAAGAAGCACAAAAGAAGGAAGAGAAATGGTGAAACAGGAAAGAAAGAAAGGACCCTGAAGCAGAGACAGAAGGAAATGGAATTTTTCAGAGAGAGTTAGATAGACAGGGAAGAAGAGACTGAGGGACAGTAAAGCAGAAGTAGATGGACAACCAGATAGAAGATGGTGAAACAAGGCAGAGACTCCTTCCCAGATCTTGGTGAACAGGCCTCATAGATGTTCCTGTAATGTAGGACAGGCGGTGGGAGCTATGAAAATGTCCACGTCCACCATGCTATCTACCCCCATCTGGAGCCAAACCACTGAGCCCTCCATCACTGACCAGGATGAGCTCTATTACCCTCTTTGTATGAGGATAGTGCTGGTCACCTAGACAGAGGCCTGGATTTATCCTACAGAAAGAAGGCTTGTACAGTGGCCCCGAATATAAAGGGGGCTTAGTGCGGGGTGCCCCATGTTTCCTGTACTGGGGGTCTAGAATATAGAGTATCTGTCAGCACTGCCTCCCCCACGTCTCTGCTTCTCGTAGTATTAGTGGCCATCAGGAACCTTCATACATCGGAGTTCTCCTCTGTTCCTCATCTGTCCCTGTGTGAGAAACCCTACAAAGCACAGACGGCGCTCACTGCAGAGGAGGTGTCAGGCATCTCTTACATAGCAAATGACATCAGGCATGTATAAGGCCAGGATAATGGTGTTCTGTATATAACAACACTGCAAAACACAAGACTGACCACAGAACAAGGAAGGTATAGGAGACGTGGCAGAGAACAGGCAGGGGAACAGGTCCGGTATGGATGGCAGACCAGGCAGAGGAGAAACAGGGAAGCAAGTCAGAGAAGGACAGAGCTGTGGTAATGTCATAGAGAGAGGAGAGACAATGAAACAGGTGAGACAGAAGGGAAGGTGGGGGGGGGCGGAAAAGATCAGATACGCAAAAGACAGAGGGACAGGCCAGATAGGGGACAGACAGAGGGACAGGCCAGATAGGGGACAGACAGAGGGACAGGCCAGATAGGGGACAGACAGAGGGACAGACCAGATAGAGGACAGACAGAGGGACAGGCCAGATAGAGGACAGACAGAGGGACAGGCCAAATAGGAGACAGACAGAAGGACAGGCCAGATAGGGGACAGACAGAGGGACAGGCCAGATAGGGGACAGACAGAGGGACAGACAGAGGGACAGGCCAAATAGGAGACAGACAGAGGGACAGGCCAGATAGGGGACAGACAGAGGGACAGGCCAGATAGAGGACAGACAGAAGGACAGGCCAGATAGGGGACAGACAGAGGGACAGGCCAGATAGGTGACAGACAGAGGGACAGGCCAGATAGGTGACAGACAGAGGGACAGGCCAGATAGGGGACAGACAGAGGGACAGACCAGATAGAGGACAGACAGAGGGACAGACCAGATAGGGGACAGACAGAGGGACAGGCCAGATAGAGGACAGACAGAGGGACAGGCCAGATAGGGGACAGACAGAGGGACAGACCAGATAGGGGACAGACAGAGGGACAGACCAGATAGAGGACAGACAGAGGGACAGACCAGATAGGGGACAGACAGAGGGACAGGCCAGATAGAGGACAGACAGAGGGACAGGCCAAATAGGAGACAGACAGAAGGACAGGCCAGATAGGGGACAGACAGAGGGACAGGCCAGATAGGGGACAGACAGAGGGACAGACAGAGGGACAGGCCAAATAGGAGACAGACAGAGGGACAGGCCAGATAGGGGACAGACAGAGGGACAGGCCAGATAGAGGACAGACAGAAGGACAGGCCAGATAGGGGACAGACAGAGGGACAGGCCAGATAGGTGACAGACAGAGGGACAGGCCAGATAGGGGACAGACAGAGGGACAGGTCAGATTGGAGACAGACAGAGGGACAGGCCAGATAGGGGACAGACAGAGGGACAGGCCAGATAGAGGACAGACAGAGGGACAGGCCAGATAGGGGACAGACAGAGGGACAGGCCAGATAGAGGACAGACAGAAGGACAGGCCAGATAGAGGACAGACAGAGGGACAGACCAGATAGGGGACAGACAGAGGGACAGGCCAGATAGGGGACAGACAGAGGGACAGGCCAGATAGGAGACAGACAGAGGGACAGGCCAGATAGGAGACAGACAGAGGGACAGGGCAGATAGGGGACAGACAGACGGACAGGTCAGGTGGGAGACAGACAGAGGGACAGGCCAGATAGGGGACAGACAGAGGGACAGGCCAGATAGAGGACAGACAGAAGGACAGGCCAGATAGAGGACAGACAGAGGGACAGGCCAGATAGGAGACAAACAGAAGGACAGGCCAGATAGGGGACAGACAGAGGGACAGACCAGATAGGGGACAGACAGAGGGACAGGCCAGATAGGGGACAGACAGAGGGACAGGCCAGATAGGAGACAGACAGAGGGACAGGCCAGATAGGAGACAGACAGAGGGACAGGCCAGATAGGGGACAGACAGACGGACAGGTCAGGTGGGAGACAGACAGAGGGACAGGCCAGATAGGGGACAGACACTGGGACAGGCCAGATAGGGGACAGACAGAGGGACAGGCCAGATAGAGGACAGACAGAGGGACAGGCCAAATAGGAGACAGACAGAGGGACAGGCCAGATAGGAGACAAACAGAAGGACAGGCCAGATAGGGGACAGACAGAGGGACAGGCCAGATAGGGGACAGACAGAGGGACAGACAGAGGGACAGGCCAGATAGGGGACAGACAGAGGGACAGGCCAGATAGGGGACAGACAGAAGGACAGGCCAGATGGGAGACAGACAGAAGGACAGGCCAGATGGGAGACAGACAGAAGGACAGGCCAGATAGGGGACAGACAGAGGGACAGGCCAGATAGGTGACAGACAGAGGGACAGGCCAGATAGGGGACAGACAGACGGACAGGCCAGATAGGGGACAGACAGAGGGACAGGCCAGATAGGGGACAGACAGAAGGACAGGTCAGATTGGAGACAGACAGAAGGACAGGTCAGATTGGAGACAGACAGAAGGACAGATCAGATAGGGGACAGACAGACGGACAGGCCAGATAGGGGACAGACAGAGGGACAGGCCAGATAGGGGACAGACAGAAGGACAGGTCAGATTGGAGACAGACAGAAGGACAGGTCAGATTGGAGACAGACAGAGGGACAGGTCAGATTGGAGACAGACAGAAGGACAGGTCAGATTGGAGACAGACAGAAGGACAGATCAGATTGGAGACAGACAGAAGGACAGGTCAGATAGAAGAAAGACAGAAGGACAGGTCAGATTGGAGACAGACAGAGGGACAGGTCAGATTGGAGACAGACAGAAGGACAGTTGTGATAGGTCAGAAAGATTAACGTCAGAGGAACAGGTTCAGTACTGAGGGCAAACCAGGTAGAGGAGAACTAGGGAAAACAAATCAGAAAAAGAGAGAGCAGTGGCAATGTCAGAGAGTGGAGAGACAATGGTGCAGGTGAGACAAGGAAGAGAGACAATATCCGGTCAGGTAGGTAAAGTGAAACAGATTAAGTAGGAGAAAGACAAAGGAACAAGTTAGGTACAGGAAAGACTATGGAAGAGGTTAGGTAGAGGAGAGATGGAGAAATGGAGGAATGGATCAGGTAATAAAAAGATAGAGGAACAGGTCAGGCATAGAAAAGACTAATGAGCAGGTCAGATAGAAGAAAAACCACAAAACCTATCAGATATAAGAAAAACAGAGGAGCCAATCAGGTAGAAGAGAGATGGGTCAGGTACAAGGCTGAGTAGGTCAGGTAGAAGAGAAACAGAAGAAACATGTCAGAAATAAAGAGCTATGGCAATGTCAGAGAGGATAGACAATGGTATAGGTGAGACAGGGAAGTGAGAGCATATCCGGTCAGGTAGGGTAAGCAATACAAGTCAGAGAGAAGAACAACAGAGGCACAGGTCAGATAGAAAAGAGAAAGGGGAACCAATCAGGTGGATTAAAGACAGGAGAACTAGCCAGGTAGAAAAAAAAATACAGAGGGACAAATCAGGTAGAAGAAAAGAAGAAGAACAGCTCAGGTAGAAGATAGACAGAGGAACTGGTCAGGTAAAAGGTAGACAGAGAAACTGGTCAGGTAGAAGGTGGACTGAGGAAATGGTCAGGTAGATGTTGGACAAAGGAACTGGCCAGGTAGAAGTTGCAGAGAGGAACCGGTCAAGTAAAGGTAGACAAAGGAACCGGTCAGGTAGAGGTTGGACATAGGAACTGGTCAGGTAGAAGATAGACAAAGGAACTGGTCAGGTAGAAGATAGACAAAGGAACTGGTCAGGTAGAAGATAGACAAAGGATCCGGTCAGGTAGAAGTTAGACATAGGAACTGGTCAGGTAGAAGTTGCAGAGAGGAACCAGTCAAGTAGAAGATAGACAAAGGCACCGGTCAGGTAGAAGTTGTACAGAGGAACTAGTCAGGTAGATGTTGGACAGAGGAACTGGTCATGTAGAAGATAGACAAAGGAACTGGTCAGGTAGAAGTTGGACAGAGGATCTGGTCAGGTAGATGATAAACAAAGGAACCAGTCAGGTAGAAGTTGGACAGAGGAACTGGTCAGGTAGAAGTTGCAGAGAGAAACCGGTCAAGTAGACGATAGACAAAGGAACCTGTCAGGTAGAGGTTGGGCAGAGGAACTGGTCAGGTAGAAGATAGACAGAGGAACTGGTCAGGTAGAAGGAAGACAGAGAAACTAGTCAGGAAGAAGGAAAACAGAGGAAACAGTCAAGTAGAAGGTGGACAGAGGAACCGATCAGGTAGAAGTTGGACAAAGGAACTGGTCAGATATAAGTTGGACAGAGAAAATGGTCAGGTACAAGATAGACAACAGAACCGGACAGGTAGAAGTTGGACAAAGGAACTGGCCAGATGGAAGTTGGACAGAGGAACTGGTCAAGTATAAGATAGACAAAGGAACCGGACAGGTAGAAGTTGGACAAAAGAACTGGTGAGGTGTAAGTTGAACAGAGGAACTGGCCAGGTAGAGAACAGACAAAGGAACCGGTCAGGTCGAAGTTGGACAGAGGATCTGGACAGCTAGAAAATAGACAGAGGTACTGGTCAGGTAGAGGGAAGACAGAGGAACAGCTTAGGTAGAGGAAAGACAGCAGAATAGTTCAAATCAGAAGGCAGGCCAGATAAGGTAGAAGATAGCGGAGAAGGTGAGGAGGAGACTTCTGGAGAGATCAGAGGAGAGTAAGGATTTCCATCTTTTCTGCAAGAAATACCAGCCTATGATCACTGTCCTATTACTAACATTGCAGTAAGTGACACTTTTACCAGCTAATCTGGTCAAGTAGTGGCCAGATGCGATCACTGCAGGGCGGGGGATAGTGAAGTATGTGAGAAATGAGAGAACAGGTCAGATCGATTTAGAGGAACAGGTCATAGAAAGGAGAGAAGGCAAGACAGGTCAAGTGGAGCGCAGATAGTGGAGAAGGTCAGGATGGATTTATTTCAGAATTGGCTGGTTAAGAAATCAAAGAACACACCAGTTGAGTGATGATATAGCAGAGAGAATTGGGTACTAGAGCTACAACCGAGTAGTTTAGGTGGCATGCAGCAGAAGAGATCTTGTAGAAGAGACTGAACAGAGCAGTCAAGGTGGCAAGCAGTAGAAGACATCCAACAGATGAAGTAGAGCAGAGCAGTCCAGGTAGCATGCAGCTCAGCAAATGTACAAATGGACAAGAAACAGAGCAGCACAGTCCAGGTAGCAAGGCAGCAGAACATGTTGTGTAGATGAGATGAAGCAGAGCAGAGCAGTTAACATGCAGCAGAACATATTGCCTAGATGAGATAGAACGGAGGAGTTCATGTAGCATGCAGAAGATCATGTTATGTAGATGAGATAGAGCAGAGAGGTTTAGATCGCTTGCAGCAGAATATGTTGTATAAATGAGATAGAGCAGAGTAATCCAGGTGGCATGCAGCAGAACATGTTGTGTAGATGACATAGAGAAGAGTAGTTGAGGTGGTGTGCAGCAGAACATGTTGTGTAGATGACATAGAGCAGAGTAGTTGAGGTGGCATGCAGCAGAACATGTTGCGTAGATGACACAGAACAGAGCATTTGAGGTAGTGTGCAGCAGAACATGTTATGTAGATGAGACAGAACAGAACAGTTGTGGTGGTGTGCAGCAGAACATGTTGTGTTGAAGACATAGAACAGAGCAATTGTGGTAGTGTGCAGCAGAATACCTTGTGTAGATGAGACATAACAGAACAGTTGTGGTGGTGTGCAGCAGAAAATGTTGTGAAGATGACACAGAACAGAACAGTTGAGTTAGTGTACAGCAGAACATGTTGTGTAGATGACATAGAACAGAGCCGTTGTGGTGGTGTGCAGCAGAAAATGTTGTGAAGATGATACAGAACAGTTGAGTTAGTGTACAGCAGAACATGTTGTGTAGATGACATAGAACAGAACAGTTGAGGTGGTGTGCAGCATAACATGTTGTGTAGATGACATAGAACAGAACAGTTGAGGTGGTGTGCAGCAGAACATGTTGTGTAGATGACATAGAACAGAGCCGTTGTGGTGGTGTGCAGCAGAAAATGTTGTGAAGATGACACAGAACAGAACAGTTGAGTTAGTGTACAGCAGAACATGTTGTGTAGATGACATAGAACAGAGCCGTTGTGGTGGTGTGCAGCAGAACATGTTGTGTAGATGACATAGAACAGAGCCGTTGTGGTGGTGTGCAGCAGAACATGTTGTATAGATGACATAGAACAGAGCCGTTGTAATGGTGTGCAGCAGAACATGTTGGGTAGATGATACAGAACAGAATAGCTGAGGTGGTGTGCAGCAGAACATGTTGTGTAGATGACATAGAACAGAACAGTTGAGGTGGTGTGCAGCAGAACATGTTGGGTAGATGATACAGAACAGAATAGCTGAGGTGGTGTGCAGCAGAACATGTTGTGTAGATGACATAGAACAGAACAGTTGAGGTGGTGTGCAGCAGAACATGTTGTGTAGATGACATAGAACAGAGCCGTTGTGGTGGTGTGCAGCAGAACATGTTGTGTAGATGACATAGAACAGAGCCGTTGTGGTGGTGTGCAGCAGAACATGTTGTATAGATGACATAGAACAGAGCCGTTGTGGTGGTGTGCAGCAGAACATGTTGGGTAGATGATACAGAACAGAATAGCTGAGGTGGTGTGCAGCAGAACATGTTGTGTAGATGACATAGAACAGAACAGTTGAGGTGGTGTGCAGCAGAACATGTTGGGTAGATGATACAGAACAGAATAGCTGAGGTGGTGTGCAGCAGAACATGTTGTGTAGATGACATAGAACAGAACAGTTGAGGTGGTGTGCAGCAGAACATGTTGTGTAGATGACATAGAACAGAGCCGTTGTGGTGGTGTGCAGCAGAACACATTGTGTAGATGACATAGAACAGAGCCGTTGTGGTGGTGTGCAGCAGAACATGTTGTGTAGATGAGACATAACAGAACAGTTGAGGTGGTGTGCAGCAGAACATGTTGTGTAGATGAGACATAACAGAACAGTTGAGGTGGTGTGCAGCAGAACATGTTGGGTAGATGATACAGAACAGAACAGTTGAGGTGGTGTGCAGCAGAACATGTTGGGTAGATGATACAGAACAGAGCCGTTGTGGTGGTGTGAAGCAGAACATGTTGTGTAGATGACATAGAACAGAGCCGTTGAGGTAGTGTGCAGCAGAACATGTTGGGTAGATGATACAGAACAGAACAGTTGAGGTGGTGTGCAGCAGAATATGTTGGGTAGATGACACAGAACAGAGCCATTGAGGTGGTGTGCAGCAGAACATGTTGGGTAGATGATACAGAACAGAACAGTTGAGGTGGTGTGCAGCAGAATATGTTGGGTAGATGACACAGAACAGAGCCATTGAGGTGGTGTGCAGCAGAACATGTTGGGTAGATGATACAGAACAGAACAGTTGAGGTGGTGTGCAGCAGAACATGTTGGGTAGATGATACAGAACAGAGCCGTTGAGGTGGTGTGCAGCAGAACATGTTGGGTAGATGATACAGAACAGAGCCGTTGAGGTGGTGTGCAGCAGAACATGTTGGGTAGATGATACAGAACAGAGCCGTTGAGGTAGTGTGCAGCAGAACATGTTGGGTAGATGATACAGAACAGAACAGTTGAGGTGGTGTGCAGCAGAACATGTTCTCTTGTGTTTTTCTGCATGTAAACTCATCCAATCCTTCCATCTCCTAAACTTGCCTCCTGCACAGCCAAGCATGCCACCAGCTCCATGGATCCCAAAGTGTGGAGACATGTGAGGTCCCTCCATAGGGACCACTATTGCCCCCTCTCAGCACCCTCCTTTCCCCTCTCACTCTGAGCTATTCGGGCCCCTTTAAGGCTTTTCCCTGATTCCCACACAGACATTGAGCCCATAAAGGGACATCTGTCCTAAGCTTGGCTGATCTGCGGAGACTTTCCTGCCTTTAACCCTCCACCATCCCTTGCTCTTGTAGCCAGCAGCTTCATTGGCCATCCCCAAACATCCCGCTCCTCACCTAAACACCAAGATTCTGTCCATGAATTTACTGATGGTGGGCACTCCTGATACCTTCTGAATGCCACAGCTAATAGGAGCACAGCTCTCAGCACTCCCACTGTGCCATACAGATGCTTTCCTTTCTTTTTTTAATTTTTTCTTTTCTCTTTATTTCCTTCCACTTAGAGCAACATCTGATTGGCTCCCCATTGCTGAGATCTCCTGGTGTCAACTCGTGTTAGAGGCTTCAGGTGCAAGAAGAGGGGACAATGCAGGAACACGCATCTCTACAGTATGGTACACATGGCTGGATGCTGTCACCATGGTAACATCCTCCGTTCATCCCAAGGAGGGGGCTCCGTACTGCATCCCTCTCCGCTGACTTTCTTCAGTCTCTTTCCATCGTCTCGGCCAAAAAGAACCCAAAGAGGTTGTCAAACTCCAAGGCTGCCTGGTAAGGGTCTCTTCTTTCCATCAGTCTATCCCATTGGGTTGTCCAGTTCTTCCCTGGAAATGGACAGCAGCACCGGTGCGGCTTCTAGAGTGTTCTTGCAAGGGAGGATGGTGCCTTCTCCCAACTGGGCTTTGTCCAGAGTTCAGAATCCCTTCCATTCAAGTTCAAGCCATCCGCAGCTGTTTGGTCTCCATCTCAGGGTCTAGCTACTCCCCTCCCCACCCTCCCTTTTTTTTGCAGCTACCAACTTGTGCATCCATCCCAGGCGTCTTGCACTGGCTGCTGACTGCATCAGGACAAGGCTGGGTGTCTGCAACAGGAGCAGTTGAAGGCATCTGGGAGCATCCTTAGCCTGCTGGATAAAGCCGAATTTACTCCTCTCCCCCTGGTGTGTGTGGCTTCTTGGATGCATTTTTATCCTTTTGCTCCTCTGCATCCTCTCCCCTCCTCTTCTCTCTCTCTTCTTTCCTCCTCTCACTCTCTCCCCCACTCTCTCTCTCTCTCTCTCTCTCTCCCTCTGTCTTTCTCTCACTCTAATGTGTGATCTGGAAAGCTTATAAAAGCCTGATGTAATTCTTAATGCAGCCCCTGGCTACGAGGACTGGATCTAGTTTCACAGAGTAGCAAAAATATACAAATAATAAAAAAAAAAGGAAAAAAAAAAATAATAGAGGAGCTTCAGATGCCTAGCAGCAGCGGATCTTAAGCAAAGCATCTCATGGGGAAGGCGATCCGTCTGTTGTGTCACCAGAGCTTGGTTGAAGAAGACTTTGATTGTCCTCTTGGATCTAATCATTTATTGGATTTGTTGTAACTGGGCATTTTCCATAAAGGCTTTGCGTTCAATTTTTTTTTTCTCTTCTCCGGCTTGTCTACCATTGGAGGCAAAAAAAAAAAAAAAAAAGGGACTGGCTGGGGCTTTGAGACTTTGCACAATTTGGTATCGGTGGTGGAAAAAAGGATTATACTGGGGTTCTTGGCTTAATACCTGGAATTTGCTACAGAAGGGAAGAATTCTCAAGTGCAAGCAATCAGGTAAGAGAAAAAAAAAAAACTTAGTCTATTTCATTTTGGGTTTTTGTTTTTTAAATTTTGCATCTACTGTCTGTGCAATTTTTGGGGTCCTGGTTGGATGCTGGTCAAGTATTGCTCAGATTTTCAGGAGCTGTTGTAAAGCTATGCCCTCTCCTCGCTAAGTTCGCCATCCCTTTGCCTTAGGATTTGAGCAGCAGGATCTGGTCTAGAGTACATTGTGTGCCCAGCACACGGAGCCGGGGAATAAAATACATGTATGAATATTTTACAGAGGGATGAAAAAGAAGTATTATACCATCATGAATAAATCAACCCTTCAGTAAAGCACAGAGAAGCTTTTAATACACGCTGCTGCACTGGGGTATTGGAAGAAAGACAGTTCCACTGCAAGAAGTCCATGCATGAGCTTTTATCAACATAGAGGGTCAGCGGTGTGGACCCCCTACTGCCATAGATCATGCTAGCACAGCTGGAGCCAGGCTGATTAGCCAGATTGAGGGGGGGGTAGGGGGTGTATTTAATGTTTCCCTAATGGGACGCCAATTTTAAGTACTGGTTTTAGCCATGGTAGCCTTGGGCTGAGAGCTCACCATGTGCCTCCTAGAACTAATTACTTCATTTTTTAACTGACAAAATGGCATATAGGATGGGTTTGTATCATCTGGTGGCATGTGCTTGGCTCAATCATATCCAAATTACCTGCAATATACGACAGCATAACATTTATTTATTTTTTTGTCCAATGGTAAGGCATGGATGCTAAATTGTGACCTTTTTAGTGTGCGACTCAATCAGTGGATGTCAGTGCCTAATGGGTCTTTTAATACACCCAGACTCCGAAAATGAGACCTGGGATTCTAGAATGTGGGTCTGCAGCTGAATAGACCTCACACACACAGACTACATCAATATGGATAATTACCAGCTAACCTTGTGTGAATCACCGTGCCAACGTAGGAGTCAATGGCACACTTGCCTGCATCCCCCACCATGCTCCCCAATCAAGACCCCCCACCACCATCTAATTGGGATTCCAGAACCTAGACCTTGTCATTTGTTTACTGAAATAAAACAGTTCCGTAAGGGAATGGATGCAAGGCTAATTTCTGAGTCTTGAAGAAGCGATGGTTGGGGGTGATAGAGAGCCCCCAAATTCCATCAATTAGGGCACCCTCACCCTCAGCAACAGGGGCACCAGGGTTCAGGAAGCCAATGCCAAGCCATTTGAACCTAAATAGCCCATTAGATCATTTCTGCAATAGGGAAATAAGGAAGAAGGCTAATATTGTGTGGTTGCTTCATGAGCTTGGTGTAGACAAGAGGATTACAACAATTGGGTTACAGATATGGTAAAGATCCATGTGTGGGTTATGCAGTCCCTGGAGCACATAAGATCTACTGGGACTTGTTGAGCTGATCCCTTTTTTGTGTTTGGAATGGCAATGCCCCCCCCCCTTCCCTCCCCAAGAATCTTGTGTTCTTCCAGTGAATCTGTTTTTTGTAGGCTTTTCAGCAATTGTGGATGCCCCATGGGCAGCTGCAGGCCCTTTATGAAGAGCAAGAGGGCTCAATTTGATGTTCCTCAGGAGTCAATAAGCGGGCTGGAGGGTTAAATAAAATCCCCAGGAGAACGCCACATGCTCACATGCTATTCTGCATTGACTAAAACGCGACCGGTGATTTTTTTTTTGTTTTTTTATGTTGCCAAAGTGAGAAAATTTCATCACAAGTTTACTGTGATTGCACCTAAAAGCTGCTAAGACATTCTGATAGCTTGTACAATTACACTGGGAATCTCTCGCTCTATTTTAAGGTCTAAAAAAAAAAAAAGAGAGAGAAAAGGATTTTCCAGGGTTTTCAGCTTTTCACTTCACTACAATTCAAATCTCTTTCTTACGGCAATTTTCTCCTCCTGAGATCACATCGTCTGGCCAGCAAGGGGTTAGCCGGCGGTAAATGGAGGCAAATTGTTCACGGGTTTCCATTTGAATTCAACAGCCCATTGTCTAGAATCCTCCAAAACAAACGCAGATGGGAATTCAGGGTGAGTTTTAAAGGCAGTTGGCAAATATGAATAATGTCTATGATCAGGGCAGATAGGATGACTAGAGGAAATAAATAGCAAAGTGGACAGTCGTAGAATGCAGACCACGTCTAATTTTATCCAGAAAAACATCCCTTTAATCTCTCTCTAATCTACCATATGCTGCCAAGGGGAGAAGAAAAATCATTCAAACAATGATTTTAAGGGTCATTGGGTACCAAATGCAAGATGGAGCTGTGGCTGTGAGTGTTGGGATGTGTAAGCAGTCAACTGAAAGGCTGCCATTGATGATGGAACCAAAAGTGGTGCTGTGACTTATGGTTCCCCATACAACTAACAGACCTCCCTCCAATGCCTTAGCCTAAGCCCCTCTTATGTGTGCAAGCAATCAACTGAAAGGTTGTCATTTGTGACAGAATCACAGGTTGTGCTGGGACTTATGGTTTCCCATGCAGCCAACAGACCTCTCTCCAAAGCTTTAGCCCAAGCCCCTCTTAAGTAGTCAACTGAAAGGTTGCCATTGATGATGGAACCACAAATGGTGCTGGGACCTATGGTTCCCCTGTAGCTAGCAGACCTCAAAGCCTTAGCCCAAGCCCCTCTTATATGGAGAAGCAGGCAACTAAAAGGTTGCTGTCGATGAAGGAACCAAAGTCCCCCCACATCTAACAGACCTCAAAGCCTTAGCCCAAAACCCTCCTATATCTGCAAGCAGTCAACTGAAAGGTTGCCATTGATGATGGAACCACAGATTGTGTTGGGACTTATGGTTCTCCATGTAGCTACCAGAGCTCTCTTCAAAGCCTTAGCCCAAACTCCTCTTATATGTGCAGACAATCAACTGAAAAGCTGCCATTGATGATGGAACCACAAGTGGTGCTGGGACTTATGGTTCCCCTGCAGCTAGCAGACTGCAAAGCCGTAGCCCTTCTTATAAGTCAACTGAAAGATTGCCATTTGTGATTGAACCACAAGTTGTGCTAGAACTTATGGTTCCCCTGTAGCTAGCAGACCTCAAAGCCTTAGCCCAAGCCCATCTTATTTGGACAAGCAGGCAATTGAAAGGTTGCCATTGATGGTGGAAATATACGTTATGTTAGGACTTATAGTCCCCCCATGTAGCTACCAGAGCTCTCTCCAAAGCCTTAGCCCAAGCTCCTCTTATATGTGCAAGCTATCAACTGAAGAGCTGCCATTGATGATGGAACCACAAGTGGTGCTGGGACTTATGGTTCCCCTGCAACTGGCAGACCGTAAAGCCTTAGCCGTAACCCCTCTTATAAGTCAACTGAAAGATTGCCATTTGTGATGGAACCACAAGTGGTGCTAGGACTTATGGTTCCCCTGTAGCTAGTAGACCTCAAAGCTTTAGCCACAGCCCTTCTTATAAGTCAACTGAAAGATTGCCATTTGTGATGACACCACAAGTGGTGCTGGGACTTATGGTTCCCTTGCAGCAAGCAGACTGCAAAGCCTTAGCCCAAGCCCATCTTATTTGGACAAGCAGGCAACTGAAAGGTTGCCATTGATGATGGAAATATACGTTGTGTTAGGACTTATAGTCCCCCATGTAGCTACCAGAGCTCTCTCCAAAGCCTTAGCCCAAGCTCCTCTTATATGTGCAAGCTATCAACTGAAGAGCTGCCATTGATGATGGAACCACAAGTGGTGCTGGGACTTATGGTTCCCCTGCAACTGGCAGACCGTAAAGCCTTAGCCGTAACCCCTCTTATAAGTCAACTGAAAGATTGCCATTTGTGATGGAACCCCACGTTGTGCTGGGACTTATGGTTCCCCCGTAGCTAGCAGACCTCTCGCCAAAGAACCGAGCCCCTCTTTTATATGTAATTGAGCAATAAACTCATCTTTTTCCATTTTGCCTTCAGTTCTAGTAATTTCTTCTCGCCCTTGCTCCTGTCCATCCATCATACGGTCTTTTCAGACGGCAGCTAGTTAGTTTCCAGTGAGAAATAATATGATCTAAATCACCCCGGAATGATTAAACGTCCACTCCTCTGAGAAGCGACACTCCGATCATCGCCCCTCTCAGACGCTTTCCCTCCGATGGATGTTTCGTCAGAATCATTGACATTCCGGGCCAGGGCTTGGCAATTGACTTGAATGGTGATGATGTGATTTAGGGCAACTGGAAAGAAGTGGTTTATTGTGGAGCAATTTCCAGGCTGTGTTTAGGAGGGCTTGCACACGGGAAGGGGGGGGGCGGCGAATGTAGGGTAGAAAAAAACAAGGGGCAAAAAAAAAACATAAATTTGGTAGGGAAAGAAAGAGTTGTATGGAAAGCATAGGAGATGTTGGCTTCTTTTCTGGGCGATGCAGGTATCGCCCCAGTTAGATTGGTTGGTTCAGGAAGACAAAAGCGAAGGGGTTGCGATTCGCAGGTTTTTCTCTCGTTTATTAATTAGCTTCAATTCGACTTGTCATTTACTAAGTGCTGAAGTCTTGACACATGACATTTGTAATACTAACGATGACTAAGATACGGTAATTAGAATAATGATGGAGGTTCCAAGGTGGTATCTTTAAATATTCATGTATCTATTGACACATACGTTACAATGTCTCGGGCTGTGTAGGTAGAATACGTGCACAAAAGATACATAAAATATGTATAGGCTGCTCAGATATATACAAAAAAACGTATATATGTACTCCATCCCTATTGGTCTATCTGTCTATTTCGGTCTATTTGGGTTTCCACAACCTTGCGTCCACCGATCTCAAAATCCTCGGCGTGATTGACAGCTCCGTAAATGCACCGTATCCCATCCGAAACAGCCAACAGGAATATGCAAATATTAATTCAGCCCGAGCCCCGCTCATAATTCCATCCCTCCCCATAGACCAGCCATAGCTCTTAAGAAATTAATCGTATTTTCTATCGCGTTAAATGCAGCATGTGATTGGGGTTGGGTGATTAAGAGATCTCACTAATATCTTCCAACCAAAGCAACGCCGCAAAGGATTCTGGGTGATAATTTAAAAAAAATCACTCAATAATGGGGGTAAAAAAAAAAAAAAAAAAAATTTCCCAAAGGGTAAAGACATATTTTCTATGTGATTGGGGTTGGGTGATCAAGAGATCTCACTAGGATCTTCGAACCAACGTCGCAAAGGATTCTGGGTGATAATTTAAAAAAAATCACTCAATAATGGGGGTAAAAAAAAATTTAAAAAATTTTCCATGGGGTAAAGACATATTTTCTATGTGATTGAGGTTGGGTGATTAAGAGATCTCACTGATATCTTCGAACCAACGTCGCAAAGGATTCTGGGTGATAATTTAAAAAAAATCACTCCATAATGGGGGTAAAAAAAAATAAAAAAAAATTTCCCATGGGGTAAAGACATATTTTCTATGTGATTGGGGTTGGGTGATCAAGAGATCTCACTAGGATCTTCGAACCAACGTCGCAAAGGATTCTGGGTAAAAAATTTAAAAAAAATCAATAAAGGGGGTAAAAAAAATAATTTTTTTAAATTTCCCATGGGGTAAAGACATATTTTCTATGTGATTGGGGTTGGGTGATTAAGAGATCTCACTGGGATCTTCAAACCAATGTTGCAAAGGATTCTGGGTAAAATTTGAAAAAAAAAATCAATAAAGGGGGTAAAAAATTTTTTTTTAAAAAATTTCCCCATGAGTAAAGACATATTTTCTGTCGCGTTAAATTCAGCGTGTGATTGGGGTTGGGTGATTAAGAGATTTCACTAATATCTTCGAACCAACGCCGCAAAGGATTCTGGGTAATAATAAAAAAATCAATAAATAAAGGGGTAAAAAAAAATTTTAAAAAAAATTTCCCATGGGGTAAAGACATATTTTCTATTGCGTTAAATTCAGCATGTGATTGGAGTTGGGTGATTAAGAGATCTCCCCAGGGGCGGACTGACCATTTGGAAACCTGGCACTTCCCGAGGGCCCGGGGTCAGTAGGGGGCCCCATGAGATGCCCCTGGTACCTTTTTCATAGGCTTTTTTGAGTTTGAGCAAGGACACAGGGGCCCCATGATCCCCTATTGCCTGGGGGTCCCATGAGTTGTCAGTCTGCCCCTGGATCTCACTAATATCTTTGAACCAATGCAACGCCACAAAGGATTCGGGGTAATAATTTAAAAAAAACAAGGCGGTAAAAAAAAAAATTTTTTTTCAAATTTCCCACGGGGTAAAGACATATTTTCTATCGCGTTAAATGCAGCATGTGATTGGGGTTGGGCGATTAAGAGATCTCACTAATATCTTCGAACCAAAGCAACGCCGCAAAGGATTCTGGGTAATAATTTTTAAAAAATCAATAAAGGGGGTAACATTTTTTTTTTTTAAATTTCTTCATGGGGTAAAGACATTTTCTATTGCGTTAAATGCAGCATGTGATTGGGGTTGGGTCAGGGGCGGACTGACAACTCATGGGGCCCCCGGGCAAAAGGGGATCATGGGGCCCCTGTGTCCTTGTCCAAACTCAAAAAAGCCTATGAAAAAGGTACCAGGGGCATCTTATGGGGCCCCTTACTGACCGCAGGCCCTCGGGCAGTGCCCGAGTTTCCAACTGGTCAGTCCACCCCTGGGTTGGGTGATTAAGAGATCTCACTAATAGCTTCGAACCAACGCCGCCAAGGATTCTGGGTAATAATAAAAAAAAATCAATAAAGGGCGTAAAAAATAAATAGATAAAAAATTTCCCACGGGGTAAAGTCATACTTTCTATCGTGTTACATTCAGCATGTGATTGGGGTTGGGAGATTAAGAGATCTCACTAATATCTTCGAACCAAAGCAATGCTGCAAAGGATTCTGGGTAATAATAAAAAAAATCTATCAATAAAGGGGGTAAAAAAAAATGTAAAAAAATTTCCCATGGGGTAAAGACATATTTTCTATGTGATTGGGGTTGGGCGATTAAGAGAGCTCACTAATATCTTCCAACCAACGCCGCAAAGGATTTTGGGTAATAATTAAAAAAAAACAAGGAGGTAAAAAAATTTTTTTTTTTAAATTTCCCATGGGGTAAAGACATATTTTCTATCGCGTTAAATGCAGCATGTGATTGGGGTTGGGTCAGGGGCGGACTGACAACTCATGGGGCCCCCGGGCAATAGGGGATCATGGGGCCCCTGTGTCCTTGTCCAAACTCAAAAAAGCCTATGAAAAAGGTACCAGGGGCATCTTATGGGGCCCCTTACTGACCGCAGGCCCTCGGGCAGTGCCCGAGTTTCCAACTGGTCAGTCCACCCCTGGGTTGGGTGATTAAGAGATCTCACTAATAGCTTCAAACCAACGCCGCAAAGCATTATGGGTAATAATTTTTTAAAAATCAATAAAGGGGGTAAAAAATAAAAATGTAGAAAAATTTCCCACGGGGTAAAGACATATTTTCTATGTGATTGGGGTTGGGTGATTAAGAGATCTCACTAATATCTTCCAACCAGCGCCACAAAGGATTCTGGGTAATAATAAAAAAAAAATCAATGAAGGGGGTAAATTTTTTTTTTTTTTTTTAAATTTCCCACGGGGTAAAGACATATTTTCTATCGCGTTAAATGCAGCATGTGATTGGGGTTGGGCGATTAAGAGATCTCACTAATATCTTCGAACCAAAGCAACGCCGCAAAGGATTCTGGGTAATAATTTTTAAAAAATCAATAAAGGGGGTAAAAATTTTTTTTTTTTTAATTTTCCCACGGGGTAAAGACATTTTCTATCGCATTAAATGCAGCATGTGATTGGGGTTGGGCGATTAGGAGATCTCATTAATATCTTCGAACCGAGGTAATGCCGCAAAGGATTCTGGGCAATAATAATTTTAAAAAATCAATAAATAAAGGGGGTAAAAAAAAAAAAAAATTCCCATGAGGTAAAGACATATTTTCTATCGCGTTAAATGCAGCATGTGATTGGGGTTGGGCGATTAGGAGATCTCACTAATATCTTCGAACCAAGGCAATGCCGCAAAGGATTCTGGGTAATAATAAAAAAAATTAATAAAGGGGGTAAAAAAAATAAATAAAAAATTTCCCATGGGGTAAAGACAAACCCTAGCAGTCCTTTTGGACTCGCCGTGCAGAATGCGACCTGTTGCTGGAATTGCACGGAAAGGAAATGTGAATAATAAGAGCGATGTTCCCGATCGCCGAGCCAACTTTGTGGCTTTGCAAGGCTGAAATATCCACCAACGAAACCTAGAGGGCGCCAGATAGTCATTTTCCACTTAGCCGATGCGAGGCGCACAGTGCTGAACTACAGTCCCTGCAGATGAAGACAAACAAATGTAAAGCTTCTTACTTTGAATGCTGTCAGCCAGCAAATGGCAGTCTACTTGCACCACGCACCACGTTGATGTGTTGGAAATGACGCGCCGCAATGCCGGTGCGCCCCACCTCAGGGGCAGAACATGGAAAAGGTTAATTGCACAGCACACCTTGAGGGATAGGCTGAGAGGGGGGGGGGGGGGCATTGGTTCATAAAGGACACCAACGTATCAGCAAACCAGGTGAGGGTTTTAGGAAGTCAAGAATTGCCTTTAGAACAAAGGGGCGGTAATAAAGGAAGGTTGGTGGCATGGCGGTTTGCCTAAACCCAGCTCTTCCGATAGCCGCTGTGAGTAAACATGTAGTCATGACCTGCGAAGACTAAGGAAAGTATTCTACTGCCTTCAGCAAACAACAGCGAGACCTGTACACTCAGGAGCCACTTTATGAGGTCCACCTGTACACTCAGGAGCCACTTTATGAGGTCCACCTGTACACTCAGGAGCCACTTTATGAGGTCCACCTGTTCACTCAGGAGCCACTTTTTGAGGTCCACCTGTTCAATCAGGAGCCACTTTATGAGGTCCACCTGTTCAATCAGGAGCCACTTTATGAGGTCCACCTGTTCAATCAGGAGCCACTTTATGAGGTCCACCTGTACACTCAGGAGCCACTTTATGAGGTCCACCTGTACACTCAGGAGCCACTTTATGAGGTCCACCTGTTCACTCAGGAGCCACTTTATTAGGTCCACCTGTACACTCACCGGCCACTTTATTAGGTCCACCTGTTCACTCACCGGCCACTTTATTAGGTCCACCTGTTCACTCAGGAGCCACTTTATTAGGTCCACCTGTACACTCAGGAGCCACTTTATTAGGTCCATCTGTAAACTGACCGGCCACTTTATTAGGTCCACCTGTTCACTCACCGGCCACTTTATTAGGTCCACCTGTACACTCACCGGCCACTTTATTAGGTCCATCTGTATCCTCACCGGCCACTTTATTAGGTCCACCTGTTCACTCAGGAGCCACTTTGTGAGATCCACCTGTTCACTCACCGGCCACTTTATTAGGTCCACCTGTTCACTCAGGAGCCACTTTATTAGGTCCACCTGTACACTCACCGGCCACTTTATTAGATCCACCTGTACACTCACCGGCCACTTTATTAGATCCACCTGTTCACTCACCGGCCACTTTATTAGGTCCACCTGTACACTCACCGGCCACTTTATTAGATCCACCTGTACACTCACCGGCCACTTTATTAGATCCACCTGTACCCACACCGGCCACTTTATTAGATCCACCTGTACCCACACCAGCCACTTTATTAGGTCCACCTTTACACTCACCGGCCACTGTATTAGGTCCACCTGTTCACTCACCGGCCACTTTATGAGGTCCACCTGTTCACTCACCGGCCACTTTATGAGGTCCACCTGTTCACTCACTGGCCACTTTATGAGGTCCACCTGTTCACTCACCGGCCACTGTATTAGGTCCACCTGTTCAATGGCTCAGTAACACAAACTGCTAATCAGCCAATCACATGGCAGCAACTCAATACATTTAGGCCTCTAGACGTGGTGAAGACGAGTTGCTGAAGTTCAAACTGAGCATCAGAATGGGGAGGAAAGGGGATTTAAGTGACTCTGAACGGCATGGTTGTTGGTGCCAGATGGGCTGGTCTGAATATTTCAAAAACGACTGATCTCCGGGGTTTTCCCTCACAACCATCTCTAGGGTTTACTGGAAATCTCCAGTGAGTGGCAGTTGTGTGGAGGAAAATGCCTTGTTGATGTCAGAGGTCAGAGGAGAATGGGCAGACTGGTTGGAGATGATAGAAAGGCAACAGGAACTCCAATAACCACTCGTTACAACCAATGTATGCAGAATACCATCTCTGAAAGCACAACACGTCCAACCTTGAAGCAGATGGGCTACAGCAGCAGAAGACCACACTGGGTGCAATTCCTGTCAGCTAAAAACAGGATACGGAGGCTACAATTTGCACAGGATCACCGAGATTGAACAGACGATTGGAAAAAGGCTGCCTGGCCTGATGAGTCTGGATTTCAGTGTGACGTACATGTGACATGAATGTCCAGATTGGAGTAGATCAGATGTGACCTGTAGAGAATATGACAATGTAAATGTAGCTCATTCCTTGTTATTAAAGAAATATTCAGTCATACTCAGACAGATGGTCATCAATTAGCTCATCAATTAGCACCTGAAAAGCCTGACTTCCTCTGGAAGTGACACCTGGGTGCTAATAAGATTTTGTCACCTATAGGTAATCAGACTTGGCCACCTTCCTGAAGCCGAAAAGAGAAACAGAGACATTTCGGCTTCATGACACCAGGGGGTCTCTGATCTGTCATTGGGAGCTAAAAGAATATCCATACATCAAAGGGGTATGTTTCATCTCTCATAAAAGCTAAAATATTAGTTGCAGAGATGAAAATACTCCCTTCTGTTTGGGCACGATGTGGGTCACACCAACATATAAAAATCATATTTGTGGATTAGGTAGAAGGCCAGGAAAATGCAGGAAATGGTTAGGTGCGCTGGATGGCAACAGTCGAACAGTGTTTGGTACTGTCGCGATCGGGCTGATGCGCTGGTGTCGAAAATCCAATCCCCGACTTGGTGTTTCAAGCTGGTCTTGGTCCAAGTGAACTTGGGCAGGTCAGCACCCAGAACATCCTGTGGGCAGGTACAGGAACACCCCCCCAGGGTCAATTGGCCGAGGACTAATGTCCCGCCTACGTCCATATCCCCATAAATTGAATACCCGGACATTGGGACAGGGTATTTCGTATGGAGCTGGTCGATGGACTAACGGATTACGGACTTTTTCTGACTTGCTCCAGTCGCAGGGTAAATGTCGGTAAGTTTTACTTCTGTCTTTTATTCCCTTTTGTTTTATAGTGAATAATCATTTGTGTGTCTTCTTGTATTTTTGTATTTCTGTAACTTTTTATATTTTGTACATATTTTATGCTCCGCCCACTTTCGGGAAATTAAATCTTAAAATTAATTAGTGACTTCTGTGTATTTAAGCTCGGGCTCATATCTCCGGAGAGATTAGATTGGAAAGATTAGATTGTATCGTAATTTAGTGCCTTTAAACGCTCGGTCAAGCTCATTGCCAATCTGTATGCAATTGCATTGTGTGTGGGCAGATTGTATGCAGATTGTAAAAGGTAACAGATCAGCCAGACGGAGATCTGTGTGTGTGTGTGGGGTGTCCTAGCTAGTGTGTGGTCAGCCAGCTGGATTGGAGTGGAGTCTCCCTCCGGTGGTGGCCAAGAGGTAGTGCGGGCTGTGAAAGTACATCACAGCTGGTCTTATATACGGTTTTATATATGCAAAGTCGAGTCCCCTTTATTCCCTCTTACCCCAAGTCACGGCCGCACGTGCGCACCTCGGTTAGCTAGTCGCTGTGGGCGTGGTGTGTGGGGGAATCCGTGACATTCAGCTGCAACATTCGGATGGTAGAGTCAGAATTTGGCGTAAACAACATGAAAGCATGGATCCATCCTGCCTTGTATCAATGGTTCAGGCTGGTGTTGGTGTTGTCATGGTGTGGTGGATCCATCCTGCCTTGTATCAATGGTTCAGGCTGGTGGTGGTGTCATGGTGTGGTGGATCCATCCTGCTTTGTATTCACAGTTCAGGCTGGTGGTGGTGGTGGTGTCATGGTGTGGTGGATCCATCCTGCCTTGTATCAATGGTTCAAGCTGATGGTGTGATGGATCCATCCTGCCTTGTATCAATGGTTCAGGCTGGTGGTGGTGGTGTCATGGTGTGGTGGATCCATCCTGCCTTGTATCACTGGTTCAGGCTGGTGGTGGTGGTGTCATGGTGTGGTGGATCCATCCTGCCTTGTATCAATGGTTCAGGCTGGTGGTGGTGGAGTCATGGTGTGGTGGATCCATCCTGCCTTGTATCAATGGTTCAGGCTGGTGGTGGTGGAGTCATGGTGTGGTGGATCCATCCTGCCTTGTATCAATGGT
>NW_028320048.1:0-115000 GCF_062004578.1 Staurois parvus | reverse complement strand
CTATACTGTACACCAGGGGTGTCAAACTGGCGGTCCTCCAGCTGTTGAGAAACTACAAGTCCCATCATGCCCCTGCCTTTGGGACTCATGCTTATAACTGTCAGTCTTGCAATGCCTCATGGGACTTGTAGTTTAGGAACAGCTAGAGGGCCGCTAGCTTGACACCCGCGCTGTACACTTTCCTTGTACTAATGACTCTGGCTGGGAAGGGGTTAACTGTGTGCCTAACACGTGTCATGCGTGTGCTCTGTGCTGCTCTTAATAACAAATCTGCCTGTTTTTTTCCCTGCTTTGCAGGGAGAAGAAACAGCCGGGTCCCTCATCTGCGTACAGAGCCCTGCGTGTTTGCAAAGTCTGCGCTGTGATTGGCTACAGCTGATCCGCAGGTCCTGGCCATATAAATCATTGGTCCTGCTGACAAAGTCCCACTGTAGCGTGGGTCAGCAGGGGGCGCTCACGTACATCATCCAGCCTGCCTGTGCCGCCCGCTTGCAGTAAATGTACTGTGTGGCGGGAACTGGTTAAGAGCAACGGATCTCGCTAAGACGTGTCGGGGGGGAAAGCCAGTTGCCTTTAGGGCCATCAGGAGACGCTAGTCATCATCAAGCCGGAACATGGGCCCCTAAGTACACGCTTCCTTTGTTTATTACATTGACTGCTCAGGTTCTGAGGATTTTTTTTTTCCTCCCGAAACATTTCTGATGCTTTTAACCATTAAAGGTTTCAAAAAGGCCTTCAAGTGAGATGAAAGAAGTTCTCCTCCAGACAAATCCAAAGGTCTGTGAGAGTGAAACGCCCAACAGTTCATGTCTGGTAATGTTCTGATGTCTCCATACTTCACTCTCGGGCTCGCCTGGTGGGGGATTCCTCTGATTTATTCAGAAATGGGTGGAGTTACGGCCATCGAATTACTAGGGGTACTATAGATCAGGCTTTCTCAACCAGGGTGCCTTGAGGTTTCCTCAGGGGTGCCTTGGCAAAATGTCTAAAAATTGTTCACTGGGGTGCCCTGAGGTCTCTTCAGGGGTGCCTTGAGGTTTCCTCAGGGGTGCCTAAGCAAATTGTCTAAAAATTGCCCACTGGGGTGTCTTGAGGTCTCTTCAGGAGTGCCTTGAGGTTTCCTCAGGGGTGCCTTGGCAAAATGTCTAAAAATTGTTCACTGGGGTGTCTTGAGGTCTCTTCAGGGGTGCCGTGAGGTTTCATCAGGGGGTGCCTTGAGGTTTCATCAGGGGGTGCCTTGGCAAAATGTCTAAAAATTGCCTACTGGGGTGTCTTGAGGTCTCTTCAGGGGTGCCTTGAGGTTTCCTCAGGGGTGCCTTGGCAAAATGTCTAAAAATTGTTCATTGGGGTGCCTTGCGGTCTCTTCAGGGGTGCCTTGAGGTTTCCTCAGGGGTGCCTAAGCAAAATGTCTACAAATTGCCCACTGGGGTGTCTTGAGGTCTCTTCAGGGGTGCCTTGAGGTTTCCTCAGGGGTGCCTTGGCAAAATGTCTAAAAATTGCCCACTGGGGCATCTTGAGGTCTCTACAGGGGTGCCTTGAGGTTTCCTCAGGGGTGCCTTGGCAAAATGTCTAAAAATTGCCCACTGGGGTGCCTTAAGGTCTCTTCAGGGGTGCCTTGAGGTGTCTTCAGGGGTGCCTTGGCAAAATGCCTAAAAATTGCCCAAAATTGCCCAAAACCTGTGTACCAGCCAGCGGGTGGAACAAGTCTTCCTTTTAGTTACACAAAGCCACAGGTTTTCCTTGTGCGCCATTACGACCTTCTTGCCTCCGGCGGCCTGACAACCAATGACATCAGTTGGTAAGTAGGTGTCAGCTGCCAGCACAGCATTATTGTTTGCCCCTCCCCTGCCCCCTCTCCATCAATGCAGGGGTCACATGAGCTCAGTGATGGAGAAAAACTGAGGGAGAGGAGAAACAATGGAATACTAGTCAGTACCAGGGTGCAAGAGTGTATTTGCTTTGAAAGAATAAATCACCTCCAACGTTGGGTGTCCGACGTGTGTGGATATTGCTGCGTTATAGAAAACTATTAGAATAGTTTTTCACATTGTAAATGGGGGGCCCTTTTAAAATTATGGACAGTCTTAAGGCACCCCATTTTAGAATTGTGGTTGGAGTGGCCCTTTAATAACCAGGATACAACAGATGACCCCTTCAGATGTCTAATACACAACACACACCATCAGCGCGGATGACACCACGCACTGACCTTTCCCTGACCTTGGGATGGAGTTGTCACCCGGAGCCATCCCTGGTGGTGGAAGGCGCTCATTATTCTATTCATGTGTTCTATTAGTAATCACAGGAGGATCCAAGTGACACCATCCATGGTGGGGAGACAGGAGGATCCGAGTGACACCATCCATGGCGGGGAGACAGGAGGATCCCAGTGACACCATCCATGGTGGGGAGACAGGAGGATCTGAGTGACACCTCCATGGTGAGGAGACAGGATCCGAGTGACACCATCCATGGTGGGGAGACAGGAGGATCTGAGTGACACCATCCATAGTGGGGAATCAGGAGGATCTGAGTGACACCTTCCATGGTGGGGAGACAGGAGGATCCCAGTGACACCATCCATGGTGGGGAGACCAGCCGGCCAAAGACGGGAGGTAGACTTCTCACACTTCATGTCCTCTGGGCGGCTCCATTCCTTCACATCTCTCATGTCATTAAAGGTGAACTCCGGGATCAGGATATATCATCCAAACCCATCGGTCATGTGACGTCTTCTGGAATCTCGGGGATCTCGGTGTATTCCTTCCAGATCTGAGCCGTCACCCAATGTGAGACTTCCTGGAATAAAGACCGCTCACTGCTGCTCTCTCCCTGTGCAGGGGGTCTGGTCTCCGCCCCCTCCAGTAGTTTTCTGCAGACAGCCTGTGGTGGGTGGGGCCTGCTGGCCCCTCCCACAGCTCTACTCTCCTTGTGCATGGTGACTGGTCTTGTCTCCGCCCCCTACTATAGGTTTTTTTAGTGGGTGGAGCCTTCGAGGCCACTCCCACAGCTCTACTCTTCTTGTGCAGGGGGACTGGTCTTGTCTCCACCCGCCCGCTCCTGTAGTTTTCTGTAGAGGGTGGAGCAAGACTGCAGGGGAGGAGCCGATACACCTGTGCAAGACTGAAGGGGAGGAGCCGGTACACCTGTGCAAGACTGAAGGGGAGGAGCCGGTACACCTGTGCAAGAATGAACGGGAGGAGCCGGTATACCAGTGCAAAACTGAAGGGGAGGAGCCGGTACACCTGTACAAGACTGAAGGGGAGGAGCTGATACACCTGTGTAAGACTGAAGGGGAGGAGCTGTTAACCCTGTGCAAGACTGAAGGGGAGGAGCCAGTACACCTGTGCAAGACTGAAGAGGAGGAGCTGATACACCTGTGCACGACTGAAGGGGAGGAGCCGCTACACCTATGCAAGGCTGAATGGGAGGAGCCACTACACCTGTGCAAGACTGAAGGGGAGGAGCCACTACACCTGTGCAAGACTGAAGGGGAGGAGCCACTACACCTGTGCAAGACTGAAGGGGAGGCTGGATGGAAGATTTATCCAGTGAGGACAATGCCCCCTGGAAGCAATCCCCCACCTCCAGGTCCGGGACAAGGGGTGGACAGGAGGGCAGTTGCCCTAGTGCAGCAGAGGAAGGGAGGCACCCATTCTACAACACACATCAGTAGTGGGGGAGGGGCCTTGCCCCGGATGGACCTGTCCCGGTACCGCCCCCCCCCCCCCCCGCAGTATACGGGGCTCAGCACTAGTGCTGATCTATGTATGGGGAGAAATATTCGACCATGGGAATCCGATCCCTCAGCCGGCCCGCGTCCTGGACTCGTCTGATAAAAATATCAATTTCTCCCAATCAATAATAAAAGAATGTGATCGCCGCGCTCTGCGGTGAAATGGCCGCCGTCGTCCCGGGCTGGTGTGCCGCGCTCTCCCATCCATGATCACATCTTCATCCTCACTGAACGATCTGCAGCCCGGCCCAGAGGAATCAGATTCGTCAACCCTTTCCATGGAAGTCGTCACATTGTAGCTGCAATTATTATCATAAATTCATCGAAAAATGGATTGAATATCTTCAGGCCGACGGGAGAAACATTCGGCGACGTCATCGCGTCCTGCAGACGTTCCATGGCTCAGCATCACATGACACCTTCCAGGCCCCGAAACGCATTCCAGCCGGCAACAAACACCGCGCTCCACTCAATCCACTTTCCATTCGTAACAAACGTAGATCCGCCCAATGATCCTTCCTCAACATCCAAAACTTTATTGTGTGCAGGACACACAGACACCCCACACGTTCCCCCCTCTGACACGTTTCGTCCCTTTGCACGGTCTGACTCGTAAAGTTGTGTTGAATTTAGAGGATTTGTAAACCTACGAATAATCATGGAACATATTGCAACTTCCAAGCCCTTATGCAGGCCATACACGGGTCGAATTCCGAACGATTTTTTGTCCAAAAATCGAAATCGTCATTCGCTCCGTAATCCTACGGCGCCATCAATGATTTAGAAAATGGGCCGACCGAGTCATAAAGTTCCCCCCATATAACAGGCAACACTTCTGTTCCTTCCAGGTCACGGCTCATGCGCATATTCTCTTCGGAAAAACGATCGTACGATTTGACCATCATGGAGTCGAAAATCGACCGTTTTTCACAAATTTTCCAACATGCCCGATCACCGAAAAGCGGAGGAACTCCGAAAATCGGCCGGTGCCATTGACCTAATAACAGAGCGAAAATTGGAACGATTATTCTTAGGTTTTGGACGAAAAATCGGTTGAATTTCCACCCATGTATGGCCGGCCTTAGATGCGGTGGCTGCATTTATTTTCCTTTTTCAGGCTAAGAACAGGAAGTACCTGTTGACCCAACCAGAAAGGTGGAGTTCTTTTGTGTTATTCTATTCTATTCTTATTCTAGTCTATTCTTTTCTGTTCTATTTTATTCTATTTTTTTGTTTATTTCAGATGACGGCTGTAGTTATTATATTTTATTCTATTCTAGTTCTAGTCTATTCTTTTCTATTCTGTTCCTTTATTTTCTATTCTTTTTGAATTTCAGACGATGGCTATAGTATTTATATTCTATTCTATTCATTTAAATGTTATTCTGTTCTATTCTTTTATTTTCTATTCTGTTCTACTGTATTCTATTATTTTCTATTTTTTTCTATACTACAATATCCGAAATTTTAATTATAATTTAAGTTTCTCTTTTTTTTAAATTATATTCTTTTCTGTTCTATTTTTATTCTATTTTTTTATTTTTCTATTCTACTGTATTTTATTCTATTATTTTCTATTTTATTTTTTTCTATCCAATTCGATTTTTCTATTCTGTTTTTTGTATTTATTTTTTTTTTCTATTCTATTCTTCTTTTTTTCTATTCTTTTCTATTTGTATCGCAATATCCGAAATTCTAATTAAAATTTATTTTTCTATTTTTTTTAATTCTATTTTTATTCTGTTCGTTATTTGTCTATTACTCTATTTTATTCTATTTTTTTCTATTTTATTAATTTGTTTCTATTTTTTTTTAAGTACAATTTTGCTTCAATTTATAAATGATAAAATAGTTGTTTACAATAAAATATAGTATACAATATAAAATATTTCTAAAAAAAAAAAATATAGATTCTAAATAAATATATAAAAGTATAAAATAATGTAAGAAAATAAATTCTTCTGTTCTGCATAGATGGGAAAGTCACATTAAGCATTTTTTTTTCTGCCTATTTTTTTTTTTTAGTGATCATTCATTTTATCTTTGACCGCAGTGAATATGTCATCTTAATAAATATAATAATTTAACTTCAATTTTTGATGCCAGGGGTCAGCCAAATAAAGTGTTTTATGTCATTACAAACTGTAATTATTACAAATCATGTCACCTCCTCTTAAATCCAGCTTCATGTCGTCTCTCCCCCCCCTCCCCCGCTGTGCCCTTCTATTTTTGCTCTCAGTTCTGGAAGGGTGCGTTAAGAATTCAGAACAAGTCTCTTCTGATCTTTCGCTAAATGAGCCGATCATTAAAATGTGGTCACTTTGTTAAAATATAACAGGATGTATCGCCGAGCGTTTCCTGGCTCAATGCAGCCCCTGTGCTAGAACCGCATAATTACTCTTCATGATGTATGCAGAGCGCTGCTCATAGGACGGTGCGGCGGGTGCTGGGATCTATGGAAAGGGCGACCCAAAACCTCTTCTCTGTGTAAGGAGCCTTCAATAAAATCCCATTTATTTATACTGAAAGATATATGGAATAATTGGCCGAGATTTGGGTTCCAGCCCACTAAAAGAATTGTGTTTTTAATAATTATATATATATTATGAGATTATTATTACATTATTATTATATATTATATTATATATTATTAAATTATTATATTACATTATTATTATATATTATATTATATATTATTAAATTATTATATTACATTATTATTATATATTATATTATATATTAAATTATTATATTACATTATTATTATATATTATTAAATTATTATATTACATTATTATATATTTTTAAATTATTATATTACATTATTATATATTATTAAATTATTATATTACATTATTATTATATATTATATTATATATTATTAAATTATTATATTACATTATTATTATATATTATATTATATATTAAATTATTATATTACATTATTATTATATATTATTAAATTATTAGATTACATTATTATATATTATGAAATTATTATATTACATTATTATTATATAGATTATTATTAGATTATGAGATTATTAGTGATGCCACATCGTCTAGACCAGGGTTTCTCTGGAACCCGAGGTTCCTCCAGAGGTTCCTAAGGGTTCCTTGGGCAATGAATAATTCCTTCCTCGCAAATAAGTTCCACTGAGACCATTCATCTCTTTAGTTATCTGTAAGGAGGTAATTCTTCCCAATGACACAAGTGTGAGGAGCATTCTTCCCAAGGACACAAGTGTGAGGAGCGTTCTTCCCAACGACACAAGTGTGAGGAGCATTCTTCCCAACGACACAAGTGTGAGGAGCATTCTTCCCAATGACACAAGTGTGAGGAGCATTCTTCCCAATGACACAAGTGTGAGGAGCGTTCTTCCCAATGACACAAGTGTGAGGAGCATTCTTCCCAACGACACAAGTGTGAGGAGCATTCTTCCCAATGACACAAGTGTGAGGAGCATTCTTCCCAATGACACAAGTGTGAGGAGCGTTCTTCCCCATGACACAAGTGTGAGGAGCGTTCTTCCCAACTACACAAGTGTGAGGAGCATTCTTCCCAAGGACACAAGTGTGAGGAGCATTCTTCCCAAGGACACAAGTGTGAGGAGCATTCTTCCCAATGACACAAGTGTGAGGAGCGTTCTTCCCAATGACACAAGTGTGAGGAGCGTTCTTCCCAATGACACAAGTGTGAGGAGCATTCTTCCCAATGACACAAGTGTGAGGAGCGTTCTTCCCAAGGATACAAGTGTGAGGAGCGTTCTTCCCAACGACACAAGTGTGAGGAGCGTTCTTCCCAAGGACACAAGTGTGAGGAGTGTTCTTCCCAATGACACAAGTGTGAGGAGCGTTCTTCCCAATGACACAAGTGTGAGGAGTGTTCTTCCCAATGACACAAGTGTGAGGAGCATTCTTCCCAATGACACAAGTGTGAGGAGCGTTCTTCCCAATGACACAAGTGTGAGGAGCGTTCTTCCCAAGGACACAAGTGTGAGGAGTGTTCTTCCCAATGACACAAGTGTGAGGAGCATTCTTCCCAATGACACAAGTGTGAGGAGCATTCTTCCCAAATGACACAAGTGTGAGGAGCATTCTTCCCAAGGACACAAGTGTGAGGAGCATTCTTCCCAATGACACAAGTGTGAGGAGCATTCTTCCCAAGGACACAAGTGTGTGGAGCATTCTTCCAATGACACAAGTGTGAGGAGCGTTCTTCCCAATGACACAAGTGTGAGGAGCATTCTTCCCAAATGACACAAGTGTGAGGAGCATTCTTCCCAAGGACACAAGTGTGAGGAGCATTCTTCCCAATGACACAAGTGTGAGGAGCATTCTTCCCAATGACACAAGTGTGAGGAGGTAATTCTTCCCTAGGACACAAGTGTGAGGAGCGTTCTTCCCAATGACACAAGTGTGAGGAGGTATTTCTTCCCTAGGACACAAGTGTGAGGAGCGTTCTTCCCTATGACACAAGTGTGAGGAGCATTCTTCCCAAGGACACAAGTGTGAGGAGCGTTCTTCCCAATGAAATGTGTGAGGAGCATTCTTCCCAATGACACAAGTGTGAGGAGCATTCTTCCCAATGTTGTTGTGAATATTGAGTTGTCCCCCTTTGTGTTTGTAATCATCTCCAGTCATCCGGGAAAGCTTTCCACAAGATTTTGGAGGGTCTCTGTGGGAATGTGTGCCCATTTGTGAGGTCAGGTACTGATGTTAGATGAGAAGACCTAGCACACCATCAATGTTCCAATTCATCCCAAAGGTGTTCAGTAAGATTGAGGTTCAGCTCGATGCCGGACACTTTGGGGTCTTCAAACTATAGCACCTATATGAGCTTGTTGGACATCTCATAACAAAACCAAATCCATTAAGATCAGGTTACCCCTCTCTGTGGCTATAATAGCGTCACGTATGTGGATAGTGAGCCTCTGGAGAAGAGGAAGGCCTCTCGTACAGCAGGGGGTCACTGGTAGTGGAACACCAACCACGGGAGCACAGTGAGGTATGAGTGTCTGTGATCATTCCAGGAGTCTGCGTGGTGGCAGTAGGCAGCAAGTAGATGTCACGGAGCTTGGCTGGCAGCAGACAATGGGTGTGCAGCAAGAATCAGGACCCACATGTAGACTTGCTAGATGAGTTGTGGCAGGCTGGATGAGCAAGATGCAGGGATCGGTCGAGCTGGGTCGGTAACTGTTGGGCAGATCAGGCATAGAAGGCAGGCAGCAGAATAGTCGGGTCACAAGCCAGGTCAGGAGCGGAGGATCAATCAGGCAAGAACAGGAGGCAGAATCACAACCCAAAGACAAGCTGAGGTCAGGGCAGGCAGCAGACAAGCCGAGGCCAGGGCAGGCAGCAGACAAGCCGAGGCCAGGGCAGGCAGCAGACAAGCCAAGGCCAGGGCAGGCAGCAGACAAGCCGAGGCCAGGGCAGGCAGCAGACAAGCCGAGGCCAGGGCAGGCAGCAGAAAAGCCGAGGCCAGGGCAGGCAGCAGACAAGCCAGGGCCAGGGCAGGCAGCAGACAAGCCAAGGCCAGGGCAGGTAGCAGACAAGACGAGGCCAGGGCAGGCAGCAGAAAAGCCGAGGCCAGGGCAGTTACCAGACAAGCTGAGGCCAGGGCAGGCAGCAGACAAGCTGAGGCCAGGGCAGGCAGCAGACAAGCTGAGGCCAGGGCAGGTAGCAGACAAGCTGAGGCCAGGGCAGGCAGCAGACAAACTGAGGCCAGGGCAGGCAGCAGACAAGCAGAGGTCCTGAACAAGCCAAGTCAGGCACAGGAATCAGGAACAAACACACCAAAGCTGTAGACCAAACAGCAATGTGATAATACTGCAGCCTGTGCCTGTTTAAATAGCACCCATGCCCATGTTCATGCACATCTGCCTGGCCAGTTGCTGGTCTGCGCATGCGTATATTTATGCACCGAGAACCTTTATCTGTACTATAGGCCAGCCTTCCCTGACAAATAGCCTTCACTCTTCTACAAATGCTTTCCACAAGGTTTTGGAGGGTGTCTGTAGGAATTTCTACCCATTTGTGAGGTCAGGTAGTAAGGTTGGATGAGATGACCTGGCTCACCATCAGCATTCTAAGGTGTTCAGTAGGTTGATTTCAGGACTCTGTGCAGGACACTCGAGTTTCTCCACACCAAACTGGTCAAACCATGTCCCTATGGAGTTCTCCTACGGCCATTAATATAGAGTTGCCCTCCCTTTTAGGTTATTACATCCTCCACTCTTCTGGGAGAGCTTTCCACCAGGGGATGTGATCGTGGTTTTTCTGGGGTTGTGCTTTATTTTTACTAGTCCAGGCTGAAGCTTAGTCCTTCAGAACCATGGACAGCTGCCTCCACGGCCTACCCTCATCCCAGTGTATTTATTTACAGCAGCAGGAAAATGAGTCATTTTAATTCTGATCCAATGCATATCACCGAGGACGGACCTTGAATCGACATTTACTTTATTAGAGATGCTTTTATGGAGCTGGCTTTGTACACAGTCATGCTGGAATGGAAGTGTCTTCTCCAGAAGGACCACACAGTTGGAAGAGCGCAGTTGTCTATAATGTCTTTGTATGATGGAATATTACCAATACACTTCACAGGGAGCAACTGAACTTCATCATTTGGAGGATGTCTGTGGCAATGTGTGTCCATTTGTGAGGTCAGGTACTGATGTTGGATGCGAAGACTTGACTCACAGTTGGCATTCCAATTCATCCCAAAGGTGTTCAGTAGGGTTGAGGTCAGGGCTCTGTGCAGGACACTCCAGTTCCTCCACACCAGACTGGTCAAACAATGTATGTATGGAGCTGGCTTTGTACACAGGGTCAGATGGCAGCACTAATATGGTGGTCAATGGCTTTGCTAATGGATTTGATAATATCATGTACCTGGTGATGGAGGCCAATGAAGAGAGGGGTTCCCTTGAGGCTAAGTTCCGGACTCCCCTGAGAGTGGGACTGCGGGAGTAAGGCCCAAAGTTGCACAGGTCGCCTGTAGGAGGGCTGGTTGGTGGTCCACTCAGAAGCACAGCTGGAGCACGGAGATAGGACTGCAGACAGGAGGCACCTGTGCGTGGTATGCAAGCCCTTCCGGGATTTGGATGTTTACTGGGTAGTCGGTTCAAGCCAAGGTCAGGTACCAGGTGGGAGTCAGAGCAGACGTAGTCAGATGGGATAGCCGAGGTCATTCACAGAGGAGCGAGAGAGTATCCGTAAGCCAAGCCGAGGTCAGATCAGGGGTAAGGCAGAGTAGACGGGTCCAGGAGCAAGCCGAGTCGGTAACAGGAAATCACAGGTCAGAATCACAGGACCCAGGAACAGGGCACGGGGAGCTAGAGATCATCCAGCAACTTGAGGAAGTGATGAGCCTCCTTATAAAGGCTGTCTGGCACCAGACTGAGGCTGATGTGTACATCTGTGGCCATGTAGAGCACTGGCAGAAATGCCAGATCTTCCAGAACTCCTGCTGTGGACAGGACCCTGACAGATAACCACAGTGATCACATAGCTTTGTTGATATGTTTATATCCTCCCCTTATGTATTATACCTGGAGATCATATCATGTATAATACACAAGGGGGGGATATGATCTCCATGTATAATACATAAGGGGGGATATGATCTCCATGTATAATACATAAGGGGGTATATGATCTCCATGTACAATACATAAGGGGGGGATATGATCTCCATGTATAATACATAAGGGGGGGATATGATCTCCATGTATAATACATAAGGGGGTATATGATCTCCATGTACAATACATAAGGGGGAGATATGATCTCCATGTATAATACATAAGGGGGGGATATGATCTCCATGTATAATACATAAGGGGGGGATATATCTCCATGTATAATACATAAGGGGGATATGATCTCCATGTATAATACATAAGGGGGGATATGATCTCCATGTATAATACATAAGGGGGGGATATGATCTCCATGTATAATACATAAGGGGGGATATGATCTCCATGTATAATACATAAGGGGGGATATGATCTCCATGTATAATACATAGGGGGGGATATGATTACCATGTATAATACATAAGGGGGGGATATGATTACCATGTATAATACATAAGGGGGGGATATGATCTCCATGTATAATACATATGGGGGGATATGATCACCATGTATAATACATAAGGGGGGATATGATCTCCATGTATAATACATAAGGAAGGGATATGATCTCCATGTATAATACATAAGGGGGGGTATGATCTCCATGTATAATACATAAGGGGGGGATATGATCTCCATGTATAATACATAAGGGGGGGATATGATCTCCATGTATAATACATAAGGGGGGGATATGATCACCATGTATAATACATAAGGGGGGATATGATCTCCATGTATAATACATAAGGGGGGGATATGATCACCATGTATAATACATAAGGGGGGATATGATCTCCATGTATAATACATAAGGGGGGGATATGATCTCCATGTATAATACATAAGGGGGGATATGATCTCCATGTATAATACATAAGGGGGGATATGATCTCCATGTATAATACATAAGGGGGGATATGATCTCCATGGACAATACATAAGGGGGGATATGATCTCCATGTATAATACATAAGGGGGGGATATGATCTCCATGTATAATACATAAGGGGGGATATGATCTCCATGTATAATACATAAGGGGGGATATGATCTCCATGTATAATACATAAGGGGGGATATGATCTCCATGTATAATACATAAGGGGGGGATATGATCTCCATGTATAATACATAAGGGGGGATATGATCTCCATGTATAATACATAAGGGGGGATATGATCTCCATGTATAATACATAGGGGGGGATATGATTACCATGTATAATACATAAGGGGGGGATATGATTACCATGTATAATACATAAGGAAGGGATATGATCTCCATGTATAATACATAAGGGGGGATATGATCACCATGTATAATACATAAGGGGGGATATGATCTCCATGTATAATACATAAGGGGGGATATGATCTCCATGTATAATACATAAGGGGGGATATGATCTCCATGTATAATACATAGGGGGGGATATGATCTCCATGTATAATACATAGGGGGGGATATGATCTCCATGTATAATACATAAGGGGGGGATTTGATCTCCATGTATAATACATAAGGGGGAGATATGATCTCCATGTATAATACATAAGGGGGGATATGATCTCCATGTATAATACATAAGGGAGGATATGATCTCCATGTATAATACATAAGGGGGGATATGATCTCCATGTATAATACATAGGGGGGGATATGATTACCATGTATAATACATAAGGGGGGGATATGATTACCATGTATAATACATAAGGGGGGGATATGATCTCCATGTATAATACATATGGGGGGATATGATCACCATGTATAATACATAAGGGGGGATATGATCTCCATGTATAATACATAAGGGGGGGTATGATCTCCATGTATAATACATAAGGGGGATATGATCTCCATGTATAATACATAAGGGGGGATATGATCTCCATGTATAATACATAAGGGAGGATATGATCTCCATGTATAATACATAAGGGGGGATATGATCTCCATGTATAATACATAAGGGGGGATATGATCTCCATGTATAATACATAAGGGGGATATGATCTCCATGTATAATACATAAGGGGGGATATGATCTCCATGTATAATACATAAGGGGGGATATGATCTCCATGTATAATACATAAGGGGGGATATGATCTCCATGTATAATACATAATGGGGGATATGATCTCCATGTATAATACATAAGGGGGATATGATCTCCATGTATAATACATAAGGGGGGGATTTGATCTCCATGTATAATACATAAGGGGGAGATATGATCTCCATGTATAATACATAAGGGGGGATATGATCTCCATGTATAATACATAAGGGAGGATATGATCTCCATGTATAATACATAAGGGGGGATATGATCTCCATGTATAATACATAGGGGGGGATATGATTACCATGTATAATACATAAGGGGGGGATATGATTACCATGTATAATACATAAGGGGGGGATATGATCTCCATGTATAATACATATGGGGGGATATGATCACCATGTATAATACATAAGGGGGGATATGATCTCCATGTATAATACATAAGGGGGGATATGATCTCCATGTATAATACATAAGGGGGATATGATCTCCATGTATAATACATAAGGGGGGATATGATCTCCATGTATAATACATAAGGGGGGATATGATCTCCATGTATAATACATAAGGGGGGATATGATCTCCATGTATAATACATAAGGGGGGATATGATCTCCATGTATAATACATAAGGGGGGATATGATCTCCATGTATAATACATAAGGGGGATATGATCTCCATGTATAATACATAAGGGGGGATATGATCTCCATGTATAATACATAAGGGGGGATATGATCTCCATGTATAATACATAAGGGGGGATATGATCTCCATGTATAATACATAATGGGGGATATGATCTCCATGTATAATACATAAGGGGGATATGATCTCCATGTATAATACATAAGGGGGGATATGATCTCCATGTATAATACATAAGGGGGGATATGATCTCCATGTATAATACATAAGGGGGGGATATGATCTCCATGTATAATACATAAGGGGGGATATGATCTCCATGTATAATACATAAGGGGGGATATGATCTCCATGTATAATACATAAGGGGGGGGATATGATCTCCATGTATAATACATAAGGGGGGATATGATCTCCATGTATAATACATCAGTGGTTCATATAGTGAACTCGGTGTAGTTATTCCCCCTGAGGTCATCACAGAGGACAAGGGGGCGCTCTTTACGTCTGGAGAAAAAGAAATGTCATTTCCAAACACGGAAAGGTTTCTTCACAGTAAGAGCTGTGAGAATGTGGAATAGACTCCCTGAAGAGTTGGTTGCAGTTCCAGTATCTATACCTCCATTTTAAAATGCTATAACTTTCACGTAAACCAATTCACTTACACATATTGAGATTTTTTTTTAGCAAAGACATGTCGCAGAATACTTTTTGGCTGAAATTTATGACAAAATTTGATTTAAATTTTTTTTTACTGGACATGTTTTATAGAAAAAAGTCCAAAATATTTTTTTTCTCTCAAAATTGTCATTTTTTTTTTATAGCGCACAAAATAAAAAACGCACAGGCGATCAAATACCACCGAAAGAAAGCTCAATTTGCAGGAAAAAAAGATGTAAATTTCATTTTGGTGCAGCGTTGCATGACCGCGCAATTGTCAGTTAAAATAACGCAGAGTCGAAACACAAACCGCTTCTGTAAAAAAAATGTTATTTATTGATGGTTGTAATAAATGGTCGGTTTTGGGCCAGATAACGCCATTTGTTGTCAGTGTGGTTACTTAGGTTAAGGATGGGGGTAGGTATTGTTTGAGTGGGACTTACAAGCCATCTTTAGTCCCCTGGTCATGGACTTGGAGAAAACAGTGACCACACAGATCTCTATTATGCCGGCCATAGACGGGTCGAAAATCGGCCGATTTAGAGGTTTAGTGTTAGTGGCTTAATTGTTCGGCCATTTTTCTGTTTTTTTTTCAGGACAGGTCCTAGAGATATTTCTCCTGCTCAGAAAGAATGCTGTAACTGAAAAGATTTGAGCAAGAAAGAAAGAAAAAAAAAAACAACCACGGTGGCCTCTGAATTAAACCCTCACCTACCGGGTGCTGCCACCCCCTTCCTACCTACCGGGCACTGCCACCCCCTTCCTACCTACTGGGCACTGCCACCCCCTTCCTGCCTACTGGGCACTTCTACCCCCTTTCTGCCTACCGGCACTTCTACCCCCTTCCTGCCTACCGGGCACTTCTACCCCCTTCCTGCCTAACGGCACTTCTACCCCCTTCCTGCCTACCAGGCACTGTCACCCCCTTCCTGCCTACCGCGCACTCTCACCCCCTTCCTGCCTACAGGGCACTTCTACCCCCTTCCTGCCTCCTGGGCACTTCTACCCCTTCCTGCCTCCCAGGCACTTCTGCCTCCTTCCTGCCTCCCGGGCACTTCTACCCCCTTCCTGCCTACAGGGCACTTCTACCCCCTTCCTGCCTCCCGGGCACTTCTACCCCCTTCCTGCCTACCAGGCACTTCTACCACCTTTCTGCCTCCCGGGCACTTCTACCCCCTTTCTGCCTCCCGGGCACTTCTACCCCCTTCCTGCCTCCCGGGCACTTCTACCCCCTTCCTGCCTCCCGGGCACTTCTACCCCCTTCCTGCCTACAGGGCACTTCTACCCCCTTCCTGCCTACCGGGCACTTCTACCCCCTTCCTGCTTACCAGGCACTTCTACCACCTTCCTGCCTACCGGGGACTTCTACCCCCTTCCTGCCTACCAGGCACTGTCACCACCTTCCTGCCTACCGGGCACTGTCACCCCCTTCCTGCCTACCGGGCACTTCTACCCCCTTCCTGCCTCCTTGGCACTTCTACCCCCTTCCTGCCTACCGGGCACTTCTACCCCTTCCTGCCTCCCGGGCACTTCTACTCCCTTCCTGCCTACAGGACACTTCTACCCCCTTCCTGCCTACCGGGCACTTCTACCCCCTTCCTGCCTACCAGGCACTTCTACCCCCTTCCTGCCTACTGGGGACTTCTACCCCCTTCCTGCCTACCAGGCACTGTCACCCCCTTCCTGCCTACCGGGCACTGTCACCCCCTTCCTGCCTACCGGGCACTTCTACCCCCTTCCTGCCTACCGGGCACTTCTACCCCCTTCCTGCCTCCTTGGCACTTCTACCCCCTTCCTGCCTACCGGGCACTTCTATCCCCTTCCTGCCTACTGGGCACTACCACCCCCTTCCTGCCTACCGGACACTTCTACCCCCTTCCTGCCCACCGGGGACTTCTACCCCCTTCCTGCCTACCGGGCACTTCTACCCCCTTCCTGCCTACAGGGCACTTCTACCCCCTTCCTGCCTACCGGGCGCTTCTACCCCCTTCCTGCCTACCGGGCGCTTCTACCCCCTTCCTGCCTACCGGGCACTTCTACCCCCTTCCTGCCTACAGGGCACTTCTACCCCCTTCCTGCCTACTGGGCACTTCTACCCCCTTCCTGCCTACCGAGCACTTCTACCCCCTTCCTGCCTACTGAAAAAAAAATCAGCCGATTTTTGCACTGTTAGTGGGTTAATTGGTCGGCCGTTTTCGGGTTTTTTTGCACAGTTTTTTATCGGTCATGTTGGAAAATTCAAGGCCGATTTGGACAATCGGCCGATTTTCCCGGCAATGATGGGCAAATCGGCCGATCGTTTTACCGATAAAAAATCTGCACATGAGCCGAATTCTGGATTCAGTAAAAAGAATCCAGCATTTTCTTTACTGAATCCCATTGATCAGATATTTCCTCAGTTCTAGAAATGGAATGACAGTCCCTAGTGAATGCACACTCATGTGTATATATATCATTTTTATTTTCCCCTTGAATCTTTCCTACGAACTGGAAGTCCAGTCCGCTATTATATTTTATATGAAAAAGTCTTGCGGTTGCAACAAATGTATCCATTTGTATCCAAATAAAAAATAATGCTTTTATTTGGATACAAATGGATACATTTGTTGCAAGTGCAAGAATATAATAGCTAGGACAGGACTTCCAGTTCGTAGGAAGGATTCAGGGGGAAAATACAAATTATAAATACGATCTCTGTACGTATTGCTGTCACATTGGTGGCAACGACCGATTTTCCGTTTATCAGCCGACAATTCGGCCAATAAATGACCCGTCTATGGCCTGCTTTAGGGTTGGGATCAGATTGTTCTCATGGAGTAACAATGTAACGTTTGCAGAGTGGGAGATATCACTGCAGGTTATAATTGAACCCCGAATTGTGTGCTGATTATACGATTCAAGGTTTTCTTCCAGAGAACCTTCTGTGTCCTCTAATGAGAAAGTCTCATCTTCCGAATCCCATCTCCGCATTCCTGAGATATCTGCACAGCAAATAGACCGGAATAATTTCTGCTTTGACTTATCATATGTGTAAATTATTTCCACAAGCTCTTCGCGATGTATATTCTAATACTGTCATCCTGCATTACGTCTGAGCGTGTCTGTCAATCCGAGCGAGCACACAACGAGACCCGCAATACACGAGAAGTGGATGGATCCTTCTAGGAAGTCAACAATGGGATTTGCATCTTCCTCCGTATGATGCGTTATGCCTAGACAACAGCAGCGTCTTTATTTATTTATGTCTTTATTTTCTATGCTTGTCTGCCCACTCTAAAGGGGATGGGGGGGATGGGGGGGTCGAGGATTCTTCTATCAGGACTATAAAATTGCAGCAATTATGTGCAGGCCTTCCAAATAGCTTGCCTTCCAACAAACAGGGGCACTCCGGGGTCAGTGATGCCGAACCCTTTCTAGGAAAGTAAAAATGAACTGCGAGAATTTGAATCTCAGATATTTCTCCTGCTAAGAAAGAATGCTGCAATAGATTTGAGCAAGAAAGAAAGAAAAAAAAACAACCACAGTGGCCTCTGAATTACCCCTTGCCTATCGGGCACTGCCACCCCCTTCCTGCCTACCGGGCACTGCCACCCCCTTCCTGCCTATCGGGCACTGCCACCCCCTTCCTGCCTACAGGGCACTTCTACCCCCTTCCTGCCTATCAGGCACTTCTACCCCCTTCCTGCCCACCGGGCACTACTACCCCCTTCCTACCTACCGGGCACTGCCACCCCCTTCCTGCCTATCGGGCACTGCCACCCCCTTCCTGCCTACCGGGCACTTCTACCCCCTTCCTGCCTATCGGGCACTTCTACCCCCTTCCTGCCTACCGGACACTTCTACCCCCTTCCTACCTACCGGGCACTGCCACCCCCTTCCTGCCTACCGGGCACTACTACACCCTTCCTACCTACCGGGCACTGCCACCCCCTTCCTGCCTATCGGGCACTGCCACCCCCTTCCTGCCTACCGGACACTTCTACCCCCTTCCTGCCCACCGGGCACTTCTACCCCCTTCCTGCCTACAGGGCACTACTACCCCCTTCCTGCCTACCGGGCACTTCTACCCCCTTCCTGCCTACCGGACACTTCTATCCCCTTCCTGCCTACAGGGCACTTCTACCCCCTTCCTGCCTACCGGACACTTCTACCCCCTTCCTGCCTACAGGGCACTTCTACCCCCTTCCTGGCTACCGGACACTTCTACCCCCTTCCTGCCTACCGGGCACTTCTACCCCCTTCCAGGCTACCGGGCACTTCTACCCCCTCCCTGCCTACCGGACACTTCTACCCCCTTCCTGCCTACAGGGCACTTCTACCCGCTTCCTGCCTACAGGGCACTTCTACCCCCTTCCTGCCTACCGAGCACTTCTACCCCCTTTCTGCCTACAGGGCACTTCTACCCCCTTCCTGTCTACCGGGCACTTCTACCCCCTTCCTGCCTACCGGACACTTCTACCCCCTTCCTGCCTACCGGGCACTTCTACCCCCTTTCTGCCTACAGGGCACTTCTACCCCCTTCCTGCCTACAGGGCACTTCTACCCCCTTCCTGCCTACAGGACACTTCTACCCCCTTCCTGCCTACAGGGCACTTCTACCCCCTTCCTGCCTACAGGGCACTTCTACCCCCTTCCTGTCTACCGGGCACTTCTACCCCCTTTCTGCCTACAGGGCACTTCTACCCCCTTCCTGCCTACAGGGCACTTCTACCCCCTTCCTGCCTACAGGACACTTCTACCCCCTTCCTGCCTACAGGGCACTTCTACCCCCTTCCTGCCTACCGGGCACTTCTACCCCCTTCCTGCCTACAGGGCACTTCTACCCCCTTCCTGCCTACAGGACACTTCTACCCCCTTCCTGCCTACCAAACACTTCTACCCCCTTCCTGCCTGCCGGACACTTCTACCCCCTTCCTGCCCACCGGACACTTCTACCCCCTTCCTGCCTACAGGGCACTGACACCCCCTTCCTGCCCACCGGGCACTGACACCCCCTTCCTGCCCACCGGGCACTGACACCCCCTTCCTGCCCAGGTAAATTTTCAGCTTTCAGCGCTTGTTAATAATAACAAGAAAAACAGTAACATAGATCCCCTGCATCTAGAAAAAAATATCCCCCTCCCCCAGCAACAATAGATTCCTCCAGTATCAATGGACACCGACAACAAAATACCACCCCAGCAACAACAGACCCTCAGTAGCAACAACAGATGTCCCATCAGCAAACAACAATAGACCCCTCCCTCAAAAGTAAATCCCTTCCAGCAACAATATGTGACTATGTAACAATAGATCCCTCTCCAGCAACAATAGACCACCACACAAAACTAAATCCCCTCCAGTGACATTAGATCCCCCAGCAGCCAGCATCAATAGACCCTCCTGCACACCTCAATATATTGAAATATATTTTGAAATATATTGAATACGGCCAAAATCGTAGTATTTCAAATATATGTCAGTATATTTGGGAAGAATATTTTTAAAATAAATTTCAGATATATTTTTCTTCCATGTGGGTTGTCAGTCCTCTTGGAGGTTCCTTGTGTTGGGTGGTCAGAGACAGCCTTCCGCACAGCATTGCTGTAATCAGATATTACTAGAATGGTTGTGCCACTGAGCGCTCTCCATAACCCCCCTGGCGGTATTCCTGAGTGTAACTCGGGGTAAAGTTTCAGTACCAGAAGCGGTAACCCCCCCCAAGCTACACTCGGGAATACACTGCGGCGTTGCTCCGGGATCCCTGCAGCACTTACCTTGTCCTGCGCTCCCGCGATGTCCCTCCTGCAGTGTCCCCGGCAATGTCCTCCGGCTGATGCCGGCATCTGTCTTCCGGGTTCCGGTCCCTGCGACGTCGGGACGTACGGGGGACAGAACTGGCGGGAAATTTGAAAATGACAAAAAGTGACATTCACTAAATACAGTAAAATCACATCGTATAACATTCCTGTATCAAACCATTTCACATACATTGTGTCCCGAGTCCTTTGTCCAACGCCCTGCCTGCATTTTTACCGCCCATTCTGCCTGGAAACTGAGAAGCGTCCATGGCGTCCAAAAAGCGTCCCTTTAGGTCAGACGCGGTTTTAGACCGGCTAGAGAACAGCGATAGTAAATCAGAACCACTTGCAGAATTGAGTGATAATGATTGGTGGGGGAAATTACTCATCAGACACTGAAAACGATTCTGCGACTGAGCTCAGCGATGTGCGAACTTGGCGCTCTATTTCACATTTCAGTGTTTTTGGTTTGATTATATTATTGAATTAAATTTATTATTATATTATTATTTTTTATGATTATTTATTAAATTATCATTTATGATTTCGTGTTTCAAATTTTATCCTCCCCGGGATGTTTACTAGACTCTTGTGGGACAGATTTTAGGGAGTTATTCCTAAGAATTACAGGCCTACAATAAAAAACGACATATTTCCATGCAAAAAAATTTACCGCTTTGAGCACAGAAATACTGACATCATCAGACCGCTAGGGAGGTTACAGTGATTGTCAAGGTACAATTTTTATAATTAAAAATGTGTGATACCTACTTGCTCTGTACAATGATTTTGCACAGAGCAGCCCCAGTCCTCCCCTTCCAGGGTCTCCATAGCGAGCAGCTCGGGTTAGGAGGAGCTGAACATGAAAAGTTTTTACCTAAATACAGAGAATGCATTAAGGTAAAAAACAAACAAACAAAAAAATCTTTACAACCAACTTAATGTATATTTAGAGTCAAAACCTTTTTGGGGATTGCAGATAGAGAAGGAAATGGTAAAATCTCTACCCTGTATATATATGTGTGTGTGTGTGTTATGTGTGTCTGTGTGTGTATGTATATATATATGTGTGTGTCATGTGTGTGTATATATATATATGTGTGTGTGTGTATATATATATATGTGTGTGTATGTATATATATTTATATGTGTGTGTCTGTGTGTGTGTTATGTGTATGTGTGTGTCTGTGTGTGTGCGTGTTATGTGTGTGTTATGTGTGTGTCTGTGTGTGTGTCTGTGTGTGTGTTATGTCTGTGTGTGTTATGTGTGTGTGTTATGTGTGTGTCTGTGTGTGTTATGTGTGTGTGTGTCTGTGTGTGTGTCTGTGTGTGTGTCTGTGTGTGTGTTATGTGTGTGTTATGTGTGTGTCTGTATCTGTTTGTTTGTGTCTGTGTGTGTGTTATGTGTGTGTTATGTGTGTGTGTGTGATGTGTGTGTGCTATGTGTGTGTTATGTCTGTGTGTGTTATGTGTGTGTGTTATGTGTGTGTCTGTGTGTGTTATGTGTGTGTGTGTGATGTGTGTGTGTTATGTGTGTGTTATGTGTGTGTGTTATGTGTGTGTTATGTGTGTGTGTGTGATGTGATGTGTGTGTGATGTGTGTGTGTTATGTGTGTGTCTGTGTGTGTGATGTGTGTGTGTTATGTGTGTGTCTGTGTGTGTGATGTGTGTGTGTTATGTGTGTGTCTGTGTGTGTGATGTGTGTGTGTTATGTGTGTGTTATGTGTGTGTTATGTGTTATCTGTGTTATGTGTGTGTCTGTGTGTGTGATGTGTGTGTGTTATGTGTGTGTCTGTGTGTGTTATCTGTGTTATGTGTGTCTGTTATGTGTATTTATTTTTGCTATCTGAGATCCTGGGCCGCTCTCTTCCTGGAAAGTGGTCAGTTTTGCGGCTCGGTAGCATCAGTATCTCTTCTCCCCATAGATCTGCTCCCAGCACCACATCCTGCAGACACTGCCGGCCCTCCTGGCTGCTCTTAAGATCTCTCAGGACAAGAATAAAGGATGAAGCACATCGCTGTCCTTTGACAGTTTGCTCCATGTGGCGGTCTCTTTCCTTGTGAATCACTGGGTGTGCTGATGTCCCCACTCTGTCCTCCTTGCTCCCACTGCTCCCAGGCCTTGATCCTCTTCATGCCATACTGCTGAATGGACCCTCCTGAACCAGCCCAAGCCCAGCCTTGAGGCCAACTCCCCCCCCCCAAACCCGGGGACCCCTCCCAGGTCACCAACAGTCTCATCAGAGCTCCATCTTCCACCCGACTCCCCTTGCCGGCCTGACTATCCCATATTTATGGGTTGGTCTCACAACTTTTCCAGGGCCTCCAAACCTGGAATTGGTCAGACTCCCAAATACATGCAGATTAGGTCTCCACATTTTCCACCCACTGGCTTCTGGAAGGTTCTATGATCCTCCAGAGCCCAGTGGAGTCCCAACCTGCTGAGCCATCCAGCTTGACCTGTAGTAACCGAACCTTAATCCCAGACTCACACAGTTAGTCATACACAATAACATTGTCTGCGCTATTCTAGTAGCACACTAGAGGGTGCTACAGTATCTATATAAGATGGAGATCTCTAACAATGGATCTATATAAGATGATGGAGATCCTTCCTCTTCCTGGAGATGCCTAACAATGGATCTATATAAGATGATGGAGATCCTTCCTCTTCCTGGAGATGCCTAACAATGGATCTATATAAGATGGAGGAGCTCCTTCCCCTTCCTGGAGATGTCTAACAATGGATCTATATAAGATGGAGGAGGTCCTTCCCCATCCTGGAGATGTCTAACAATGGATCTATATAAGATGGAGGAGGTCCTTCCCCTTCCTGGAGATGTCTAAAAATGGATCTATATAAGATGGAGGAGGTCCTTCCCCATCCTGGAGCTGTCTAACAATGGATCTATATAAGATGGAGGAGATCCTTCCCCTTCCTGGAGATGTCTAACAACTCATCTATATTAGATGATGGAGATCCTTCCCCTTCCTGGAGATGTCTAACAATGGATCTATATAAGATGGAGGAGGTCCTTCCCCTTCCTGGAGATGCCTAACAATGTATCTATATAAGATGGAGGAGGTCCTTCCCCATCCTGGAGCTGTCTAACAATGGATGTAAATAAGATGCAGGAGGTCCTTCCCCTTCCTGGAGATGTCTAACAATGGATCTATATAGGATGGAGGAGGTCCTTCCCCTTCCTGGAGATGTCTAACAATGGATCTATATAAGATGGAGGAGCTCCTTCCCCTTCCTGGAGATCTCTAACAATGGATCTATATAAGATGGAGGAGCTCCTTCCCCTTCCTGGAGATCTCTAACAATGGATCTATAGAAGATGGAGGAGGTCCTTCCCCTTCCTGGAGATCTATAACAATGGATCTATATAAGATGGAGGAGGTCCTTCCCCTTCCTGGAGGTGCCTAACAATGTATCTATATAAGATGGAGGATGTCCTTCCCCATCCTGGAGCTGTCTAACAATGGATGTAAATAAGATGCAGGAGGTCCTTCCCCTTCCTGGAGATGTCTCACAATGGATCTATATAAGATGGAGGAGGTCCTTCCCCTTCCTGGAGATGCCTAACAATGTATCTATATAAGATGGAGGAGGTCCTTCCCCTTCCTGGAGATGCCTAACAATGGTTCTATATAAGATGGAGGAGGTCCTTCCCCTTCCTGGAGATGCCTAACAATGGTTCTATATAATATGGAGGAGGTCCTTCCCCTTCCTGGAGATGCCTAACAATGGATCTATATAAGATGGAGGAGGTCCTTCCCCTTCCTGGAGATGCCTAACAATGGTTCTATATAAGATGGAGGAGGTCCTTCCCCATCCTGGAGATGTCTAACAATGGATGTAAATAAGATGGAGGAGGTCCTTCCCCTTCCTGGAGATCTATAACAATGGATCTATATAAGATGGAGGAGGTCCTTCCCCTTCCTGGAGGTGCTTAACAATGGATCTATATAAGATGGAGGAGGTCCTTCCCCATCCTGGAGCTGTCTAACAATGGATGTAAATAAGATGCAGGAGGTCCTTCCCCTTCCTGGAGATGTCTCACAATGAATCTATATAAGATGGAGGAGGTCCTTCCCCATCCTGGAGCTGTCTAACAATGGATGTAAATAAGATGCAGGAGGTCCTTCCCCTTCCTGGAGATGTCTAACAATGGATCTATATAAGATGGAGGAGATCCTTCCCCTTCCTGGAGATCTATAACAATGGATCTATATAAGATGGAGGAGATCCTTCCCCTTCCTGGAGATCTATAACAATGGATCTATATAAGATGGAGGAGATCCTTCCCCTTCCTGGAGATCTCTAAAAATGTATCTATATAAGATGCAGGAGGTCCTTCCCCATCCTGGAGATGTCTAACAATGGATCTATATAAGATGGAGGAGGTCCTTCCCCTTCCTGGAGATCTCTAAAAATGTATCTATATAAGATGCAGGAGGTCCTTCCCCATCCTGGAGCTGTCTAACAATGGATGTAAATAAGATGCAGGAGGTCCTTCCCCTTCCTGGAGATGTCTCACAATGGATCTATATAAGATGGAGGAGGTCCTTCCCTATCCTGGAGCTGTCTAACAATGGATGTAAATAAGATGCAGGAGGTCCTTCCCCTTCCTGGAGATGTCTCACAATGGATCTATATAAGATGGAGGAGATCCTTCCCCTTCCTGGAGATCTCTAAAAATGTATCTATATAAGATGCAGGAGGTCCTTCCCCATCCTGGAGATGTCTAACAATGGATGTAAATAAGATGCAGGAGGTCCTTCCCCTTCCTGGAGACACCTAACAACGTATCTATATTAAATGAAGTAGGGAAGAGGGAAAGGTGAGGGGCCAGAAGTAAGCTGCTGTAATGGGTGAAGGTCCACTTTAACGATTCCCCTGGGTCCTTGAGCCTGGAAGCTTTGTAGAGCTTTGAGTAGGATAAAGCCTCCATCCCTGAGTCCATACCTCACCAGGTAGACAGACCATTGTATTTTCCATCAGAGCAGACAGTGAGTGGGAATGATCGTTCACAGTTTTTATCAGCACACGTTCGGCTTTGAAAATTAGCGAGTCACTTTGCAAGACTCATCCGTTATGTGCCGAGTTCCTTCCAAAGATTTCAATCAGCTTCACCTGTCTGATGGAGGGAGATAGGAATGGCTGACATTCACTTGGCAGGAGTTGTGGATTCGTTTCGCTAACAGATAACTGTTAAACAAAAAACGTACCTGGATGCGAGCGGATGTAAGCGGCGTCAATGGAGCGCCGATCGACGGCACAGAAATCACCTGTTGATGCGCTCCAGACAGAGGCTGCGGTGTCAGCAGCTCGGAATAACTGAGTGTAACGGAACCGGACCCCGACTGCACTGGGGTATCTCCCTTAGTGTCAGGAATGGACTTGCCAATAGTGGTGGGACTCACCTGCCTTGTGGGCTTCAGTTCCAGGGCTGGCCAGCGGGTGCTCTCAACAACCAGAGGCTCACTCCTGCAATTAGCCATCACCTGGGCTGATTGCAGGTGGTGTATTTAAAGGATGGCCAGACCTGTAGTCAGTGCCTTGTTGTATTGTTCGCTTGGCCCTGGTTTCCTGATCCTGTTACTCCTGTCCTGACTCTGCTTGAACTCTGCCTGTACTGACCTCGGCTAGTCCTGACCACTCTCCTGCCTGCTCCTGGTACTCCGTTTGCCCAGTTGCTACCGACCCGGCCTGCCTGACTACTCTTGTATGTTTGTTATCTGTTGGAGGTTTGGTTTGGTTTGTTTGCACTGTGTTTATGTTTAGTTTTGCACTGTGTTTGTATTGTTAGTCTTAATAAATTATATTATTTACTATACCTGAACCCTGCGTTTCCCTGTGTCAGTCCACACACTTCTGGTCATACCCAGATCCCTGACATTTAGACTCCCGCTTCCCTGATCACAGATCCATGGACACCACCGCTGACCATACAAGAGGAGACCCACCAGACTTAAAGGAAACCAGGAGATAGACGGCTTTATTGTAACACAGATACAAGATATATACACAGGGCGGGGCAATACATTTAGTAACAAGAGACACACCAACAGACAGTCCCATCAGGAGGGAGGGCTGCTGGAGACACCCCCCACCAAGCCAATACACAAACACATACATCCCATAATAGTTTGCTCCCAAGCAAGACACACAGTAGAACAATGGGATGCAGCCACATGACATTAAACAATGAACAACCCCCCCCCCCCAATATTAGGGCAGATCACTCTGTACCCCTAACAGGCACAGGGTGACTTACACAAAATAGGGATATGGGGAGCTGAGACAGGGGTCTCCCCACCTCTCCAAAGGGGGCTGTGTTCCATGGGCACCCGTCACACTGAGGTGTTTGAACTTTCCCGTAGAATGGCGGCTTCTGTTCATTTACTGAGATCACAGAAGTGAAAACATTGACCACTTGTGATCTGGGGTGTTTGTACCACAAGGCAGGCAAGGCATTTGCCTAGGGCGGTCATTTTTCAGGGGGGGGCAGCACTGTCCCTTGGAAGAAGGGATGGAAGAAGGGACACACGTGGCATGGGGACCTGGTGGGTTCCGAGAGAGGCTGCGGGTTTCATGACGGTGTAGGCACAGCCCGACTCTCGTTCCTGGGGTGTCCGGAGCTGCGAAGGTGAGTGTTTCTCTCTCTCACCATGGGGGATGGTGGCTGGTGTATGGGGGGCAGTGGAAGGCTCAGGTGGAGGGCAGGGGTGCTCTTGGTCAATGTCAGGCTCTTTCTGCTGGGGGGGAGGGGGGTGCACCAATTTTTGTGTTGCCTAGGGCAGCACAAAACCTAAATACCCCCCTGCTTGTGATCACATATAGATCCCCGGATTATTGAGAACTCTCATTTGGACCCCCTGAGATGGGCAGCTTCTAGTCAGAGGAAAGTGGGATGTCTAACAATGGATCTATATAGGATGATGGAGATCATTCCCCTTCCTTGGGAGGTCTAACAATGTATCTATATTGGATGATGGAGATCTTTCCCCTTCCTTGGGAGGTCTAACAATGTATCTATATTGGATGATGGAGATCCTTTGCCTTCCTAGAGATGTCTAACAATGGATCAATATAAGATGGAGGAGATTCTTCCCCTTCCTAGAGATGTCTAACAATGCATCTATATAGGATGATGGAGATCATTCACCTTCTTAGAGGGGTCTAACAATGCATCTATATAGGATGATGGAGATCATTCCCCTTCCTAGAGATGTCTAACAATGCATCTATATAGGATGATGGAGATCATTCACCTTCTTAGAGGGGTCTAACAATGCATCTATATAGGATGATGGAGATCATTCCCCTTCCTAGAGATGTCTAACAATGGATCTATATTGGATGATGGAGATCTTTCCCCTTCCTAGAGATGTCTAGCAATGGATCTATATTGGATGATGGAGATCTTTCCCCTTCCTAGAGATGTCTAACAATGGATCTATATTGGATGATGGAGATCTTTCCCCTTCCTAGAGATGTCTAACAATGGATCTATATTGGATGATGGAGATCCTTCGCCTTCCTAGAGATGTCTAACAATGGATCTATATAAGATGATGGAGATTCTTCCCCTTCCTAGAGATGTCTAACAATGGGTCTATATTGGATGATGGAGATTCTTCCCCTTTCTAGAAATGTCTAACAATGGATCTATATAAGATGATGGAGATTCTTCCCCTTCCTAGAGATGTCTAGCAATGGATCTATATTGGATGATGGAGATCATTCCCCTTCCTAGAGATGTCTAACAATGGATCTATATTGGATGATGGAGATCTTTCCCCTTCCTAGAGATGTCTAACAATGGATCTATATTGGATGATGGAGATCCTTCGCCTTCCTAGAGATGTCTAACAATGGGTCTATATTGGATGATGGAGATTCTTCCCCTTCCTAGAGCTCTCTAACAATGGATCTATATTGGATGATGGAGATGCTTGCTCTTTTTTCATGTATGAAGCTCAGGTTAAAAACAGACATTTTTCAGTCACTTTTTCTCCTAAATACAAATCTGATTCTTCACAGCGAGTGACACCGGGGATGAGCGAGGTGACACCGGGGATGAGCGAGGTGACACCGGGGATGAGCGAGGTGACACCGGGGATGAGTGAGGTGACACCGGGGATGAGTGAGGTGACACCGATCCTCATAATCTCATGTATCTTCACAATGTAACACCCAGACAGCTCCATCATTCTCCAGCAACATTTTCCTATTTTCTTTTTTTTTTTTTTAAATGGAGTTTTCCTCGAAGGCTGAGATCCCATTCGGTGTCGATGTCTTCCAAGTTCACACGCCGAAAATAAATTCTGTGCGCACGGCGAGCTATTTATAGCCGTTCCTACAGCTGTTCTCCATAACTGGTAGATCCAGACACAACAGCTGGATCAGAGCGCGGCTCCGCCGCCCCGGACGCATGAGACGCGTAACAATGTAGATTCAATGTGTCGTTCTAGCGCTGGACCCCGAGGATACAGAGAAGAGAGGCTTGTCCTGGGACATCATCGAGCAGCCAGGATAACCGGGGCAGGAAAAGTCTCTACTTCACGGAACCTTCGTCCTCTGAAAAGGACAGTCATGGAAACCTTCGTCCTCTGAAAAGGACAGTCATGGAAACCTTCGTCCTCTGAAAAGGACAGTCATGGAAACCTTCGTCCTCTGAAAAGGACAGTCATGGAAACCTTTGTCCTCTGAAAAGGACAGTCATGGAAACTTTCTTCTTCTGAAAAGGACAGTTATCGAAACCTTCGTCCTCTGAAAAGGACAGTCATGGAAACCTTCGTCCTCTGAAAAGGACAGTCATGGAAACCTTCGTCCTCTGAAAAGGACAGTTATCAAAACCTTCATCCTCTGAAAAGGACAGTCATGGAAACTTTCGCCCTCTGAAAAGGACAGTCATGGAAACCTTCGTCCTCTGAAAAGGACAGTCATGGAAACTTTCTTCTTCTGAAAAGGACAGTTATCGAAACCTTCGTCCTCTGAAAAGGACAGTCATGGAAACCTTCGTCCTCTGAAAAGGACAGTTATCAAAACCTTCATCCTCTGAAAAGGACAGTCATGGAAACTTTCGCCCTCTGAAAAGGACAGTCATGGAAACCTTTGTCCTCTGAAAAGGATAGTTATGGAAACTTTCGCCCTCTGAAAAGGACAGTTATGGAAACCTTCGTCCTCTGAAAAGGATAGTTATGGAAACTTTCGCCCTCTGAAAAGGACAGTTATGGAAACCTTCGTCCTCTGAAAAGGACAGTCATGGAAACTTTCGCCCTCTGAAAAGGACAGTCATGGAAACCTTCGTCCTCTGAAAAGGACAGTTATCAAAACCTTCATCCTCTGAAAAGGACAGTCATGGAAACCTTCGTCCTCTGAAAAGGACAGTTATGGAAACCTTCGTTCTCTGAAAAGGACAGTCATGGAAACCTTTGTCCTCTGAAAAGGACAGTCATGGAAACCTTTGTCCTCTGAAAAGGACAGTCATGGAAACCTTCGTCCTCTGAAAAGGACAGTCATGGAAACCTTCGTCCTCTGAAAAGGACAGTCATGGAAACCTTCGTTCTCTGAAAAGGACAGTTATGGAAAGGGGTATGTCCAGGGCTTTCTTCTCCTAGAGAATAGGTGCATGAACTGTCCCTTCCTGAGTTACCCTGTCTCCACCCCCACCCATCTCCAAGCACCATCCCTTGCCCCCCCCCCCCCCAGCCACCTCCCAGTACCGCCCCTTCTAGAGAATACAGAACCAAGTATCATATTCTTCTGCTATGTCATTTGGAGTTGTTAAGTTAACAAGAAAAGCAGCAAAATAGATCCTCTGCATCCAGCAACAATAGACCCCCTAGCAACAATAGACCCCCAGCAACAATAGATCCCCAACAACAATATATCCCCCAGCAACAATAGACCCCCCAGCAACAAAGACCCCCTCCAAAACAATAGATCCACAGCAACAATAGATCTCCAGCAACAAAATCCCCCCCAGGAACAATAGACCATCCCACCAACAATAGACCCCCCAGCAACAATAGACCCCCAGAAACAAAAGTTCCTTCCTCAGCAACAATAGACCAACCCGCCAACAATAGACCCCCCCACCAATAATAGACCCCCAGCAACAACAGTTCCCTCCTCAGCAACAATAGATCAACCCAGCAACAATAGACGCTCACAGCAATAATAGATCATCCAAGCAACAATAGACCCCCCTGGCAACAATGGATCTCCCAGCAACAATAGACCCCCCAGCAACAATAGATCCCCTCAGCAACAATAGACCAACCCACCAACAATAGATGATCACAGCAACAATAGATCCCCAGCAACAATAGATGCTCACAGCAACAATATATCCTCCAAGCAAAAATAGACCCCCCCCCTGGCAACAATAGATCTCCCAGCAGCAATAGACCCCCCGGTGGCAACAACAACAGATCTCTAAACCCTCCAGCAGCCAGCAATAATAGATACCCTCTCTCAACAGTAGTTATTTCCCAGCAAAGAATTACCCCCAAAACCCTCCTAGCAATAAAACATCCCCAATAGACCCATCAATCAAAAACAGATCCCCTCCAGCATCAATAGACCCTCCTGCACACCCCAGCACCCCTTGCCATTTTATCCATCCAGTGCCAGAACAGGACAAAAAGTCCTGGATATATCCATCAAGGCATCGGATAACAAAACCGACCCCATTGTTTAGCTGCTCCCACCATCTTACAGTGTAATTTCCAACATGTTCTGTACATAAAAAGCGTTACCATTGGCCCTTCTTTATCATCTGGCAGCAGCCCGGTGTAATATGGAATTTCGAACGCTAAATCACAAAGGGCAGAGTGTTACAACCATTGTTCCTGCCATCCATCATCGCACTTCTGCCATGTCCCCTCCACCAATTGTCTAAATCCCATCCTTCTTCTCCGTATCAATCTCCCGCCTGTTTTGTCAATGACAAACGCGGAACATCTGGCGCCGATTCCTGACGCGGTTCTGTCTTCGCCGGTGATTTGTGGCTCCTGTAATTGTCTCAGACACTGACCCATGTAAACGAGGCGGCTCGGTGTCCTGCCGAATCCCACACCTACGTCTCTCCCTTTTCATCATTTTTTCCTCGTGTCTGGAAAAATTAGCCCAGGCGCGGTTTAATTATCGGCGGATCACGTGACGCGCCCGTGTAATGAGATTTCTCTGAAGGCAGGAAAAGTCAATTAGAGAGAGACGGTAAGTGGCGCGGGGTTGTCACGCTTGGCCTGGCTCTCTGAATCTTCCTTCGCCGTCTTTTTCCTAAAAACTCGTTCAAGCGAATGACTCGGCCTTGTACAGCGAGGTGCGCACGCTCTCCAGGTGCCCCGGCGTTCTAATTGATTTCATTTTCCTTCTAACTTCTCCATTCACTTATTGGATCACACCGGGGGGTCCCGCTTCTGTTCAAGCTGCTGATTGGTACATTCTGAGGCCAAGAGTTCACCTCTGTATAGACAATACACTGCTGGCAACTCATGGGGCACCCGGGCAATAGGAGATCATGGGGCCCCTGTATCCTCGCCCACACTCAAACCACACCCAAAACAGCCTATGAAAGGTACCAGGAGCATCTCATGGGGCCCCCTATTGACCCTGGGCCCTTGGGCAGTGACCGAGTGCCAGAATTGTCAGTCCATCCCTGTGGTAGACAAGTGATAGGAAAAAGCCAGCATGCCAAAACCCAATTTCCGGCTGTGACATAAATGTACAGATTTGAGTAGCTGAGATGTGACCTGTAGCAATATGTAATCGTAGATTTAGTTCAGTCTTTGTTATTAAAGAAATAAGGTATTCAGAGACAGATGGTCACCAATTAGCATCTGAGGGGACCCAGCTTCCTCAGGCTGGAAGTGACACCTGGGTGCTAATAAGATGTTGTCACCTATATGTAATCAGACTCTGCCATCTTCCTGAAGCTGAAAAGAGAAACGCAGACGTTTCGGCTTCATGACACCAGGGGGGCTTTAGAGATCTCTAAAAATATATACATAGATCAAAGGAGTATGTTTCATCTCTCATGAAAGCTAAAATATTGGTTGCAGAGAGATGAAAATACTCCCTTCTGATGGGGCACTCTGTAGGCTACATCGGCATATAAGACCGTATTTGTGGCCTATGTAGAAGGCCAGGAAAATGCAGGGAACGGTTAAGTGGTGCTGGAGTGCGATAGCGGAACAGTGATTGGTACTGCCGCGATCGGACTGATGTGCTGGTGTCGGAAATTCAAACCCCGACTTGGTGATTCAAACCGTTCCTGGTCCAATTGACTTTGGGCAGTTCAGCACCCAGAACATCCTGTGGGCTGGTACGGGAACACCCCCCAGAGTCAATTGGCCGAGGACTAATGTCCAGCCCACATCCATATTCCCAAAAATTGAGGACCCTGACATCTGGAAATTGTGATTTGTATGGAGCTGGTTCGATCGACTAACGAATTGCTGACTCTATGACTTGCTCCAGATCTCGGTAAAAGTTTTATTTCTGTTTTTTATTCCCTTTTATTTCATAGTGAATAGTCATTTGTGTGTCTTCTTGTATTTTTTGTATTTTCTGTAACTTTTTATACTTTGTACATATTTTATGCTCCGCCCACTTTCGGGAAATTAAATCTTAAAATTAATTAGTGACTTCTGTGTACTTAAGCTCGGGCTCATATCTCCGGAGAGATTAGATTGGAGAGATTAGATTGGAGAGATTAGATTGTATCATATTTTAGTGTCTTTAAACGCTCGGTCAAGCTCATTGCCTGTCTGTATGCAATTGCACTGTGTGTGGGCAGATTGCGTGCAGATTGTAAAGGTAACAGGTCTGCCAGATGGAGATCTGTGTGTGTGTGTGGGGTGTCCCAGCAGGCCAGTAAAGCTGTTGGGTGGTGGCAGGCTACCGTTTGTGGTCTGTCTGGTGTGGGGGGGGGTGTGGACAGTGGAAGAGTGATTAACTCCGGGGTTCTGGCTTGTGGGATAGCTGGAGGGATCCTAGAAGGGTGTGTGATTGCTAGGCTGCTCCTCAACCCTAGTTAGTGCATCAGATTGTATGTAAGATTTGTATCTGCCCGTGTGTGGTCAGCCATCTGGATTGAAGTGGAGTCTCCCTCCGGTGGTGGCCAAGAGGTAGTGCGGGCTGTGAAAGTTAAGTCCCCCCTATTCCCTCTTACCCCAAGTCACGGCCGCACGTAATCGCCTTAGCTTCTTGCTGCAGTCCTGTTCCTGATCCCTTCTCATGTCTGTCCTCATCTAGATCAGGGATCAGGATCAGGACTGCAGCAAGAAGCTAAGGCCATTAAATCACTCCTAGAAAGGAAGGATCTGGTCCTCAGACCCGCAGATAAGGGAGGTGATGTGGTTATAGTGAATAAAACCGATTATATGGCAGAGTAATTGAATTTCAGAGCCCATCAAAGATCCATCCCAGTATCCAGAGAGGGGGTTCCCTGTCAGCTCAGGCTGCAACACCTATCCATCCCTTTCAAGGGGACTTCTGGCTGTGTGGATTGACGTAGTTCCCTGGAGTTTTCTGCTGTGCCGCTCGCCATTCAGAGGGAGTATAATCCATCACCCGGCTTACCCTGTTTTCCTTAAGAGGACCTCTGGTTATATGTTCCTATGAGCATTTCTATTGCGCATCTTGTGAGTGCGTAATCTTACTATATCCATTCACACAAGCACTGAAGTGTCGTTGGAGTTGGCACCTTAAGAGCTTTTATTATATATTCATTGTCACTATATGAACTTCCTATCATATAATACTGAGTTATTTATTTCAACCAGTTATTATTGCATCATTTATACAGAGAATTTTTTAAGTGCCGCAGTGATTTTATGAGTTTTATAAGGTTTTATCTGGTTACCTTCTGTTCATAGCTGCTTTTATGAAGTGCGCTCGCTGATCTTTACCTCCTGACTCCCCTAAACGTGGCAGCAAAGACCATCCTGTGTGCATGAGAACCGCAAATCATCGAGTATCAGAAGATGAATCTCAAGATCAGGGGCGGACTGACCATTCCAGCACTCGGGCACTGCCCGAGGGCCCGGGGTCAGTAGGGGGCCCCATGAAATGCTCCTGGTACCTATTTGAGTGTAGGCAAGGACACAGGGGCCCCATGATCCCCTATTGCCCAGGGGCCCCATGAGTTGTCAGTCCGCCCCTGCTCAGGATGACAAGAAACGCCTGTGAGCTGACCGGGTGCCTCTGGTGCAGGAGGGTGACGTTCCTCTGCAGTGCGCCATTACAGCTGGTCATGCTTAGTACATACGGCGCGGGACACTCAGTCTAATGGAGTTGACTGTTCAGGTGCTCCGGTAATCAGATCAATGGCATCGAGCTGGCCCGGGGTTAATTGCCGATAGAGAGCAGCCAGTGCGTTCCTCTCGTTCCCCCATATCGAGGTGCAGGAGAGCGGTGTCAGAGGTCTGCAGATTGGTGGGACTTTAATGCACAGTCGAGTTGAATATACGAACACAGGATCATACAAATGAACCCGCGATCAGAAAATCGATGAGAGCAATGATGTGCTTGCCATGCTTGGTGTGTAGAGCTATTTAACATATCTGAGCTCCGAGTCCCCCGAGTCCCCCCCCCCCCCTGCGGGACACGGGAAGAATATTTTAGGCAGATGAAGAAGCTGTCCAGAGAGTCATCCTTTATCTGGAGACGAGAGGTGAACCTGAAATAATGGATTACAGACGCATGCCTCAGAACGCCCTTCAAATACCACGGATGAGTGTCGGAGGAGGGGGCCTGTACTACCACTTCTGACTCCCCAAAATGGTCACCATCTTTGTATAATAAAAATAATTATTTAGTATATTTCAATTCTGTCTCATTCACCAGGAGGAAGGAGGTCCTGATTCCTCTATATAGATCCTATCACTAGAGGGGTCACCGGCAGGAGGAAGGAGGTCCTTAGTCCTCTATATAGATCCTATCACTAGAGGGGTCCCCGGCAGGAGGGAGGAGGTCCTGATTCCTCTATATAGATCTATCACTAGAGGGGTCACCGGCAGGAGGAAGGAGGTCCTGATTCCTCTATATAGATCCTATCACTAGAGGGGTCACCGGCAGGAGGAAGGAGGTCCTGATTCCTCTATATAGATCCTATCACTAGAGGGGTCACCGGCAGGAGGAAGGAGGTCCTTAGTCCTCTATATAGATCCTATCACTAGAGGGGTCACCGGCAGGAGGAAGGAGGTCCTGATTCCTCTATATAGATCCTATCACTAGAGGGGTCACCGGCAGGAGGAAGGAGGTCCTGAGTCCTCTATATAGATCTATCACTAGAGGGGTCACCGGCAGGAGGAAGGAGGTCCCGAGTCCTCTATATAGATCCTATCACTAGAGGGGTCACCGGCGGGAGGAAGGAGGTCCTGAGTCCTCTATATAGATCCTATCACTAGAGGGGTCACCGGCGGGAGGAAGGAGGTCCTGATTCCTCTATATAGATCTATCACTAGAGGGGTCACCGGCGGGAGGAAGGAGGTCCTGAGTCCTCTATATAGATCTTTATATCACTAGAGGGGTCACCGTCAGGAGGAAGGAGGTCCCGATTCCTCTATATAGATCCTATCACTAGAGGGGTCACCAGCAGGAGGAAGGAGGTCCTGAGTCCTCTATATAGATCCTATCACTAGAGGGGTCCCCGGCAGGAGGTCCTGAGTCCTCTATATAGATCCTATCACTAGAGGGGTCACCGGCAGGATTAAGGAGGTCCGCATTCCTCTATATAGATCCTATCACTAGAGGGGTCACCGGCAGGAGGAAGGAGGTCCTGAGTCCTCTATATAGATCCTATCACTAGAGGGGTCACCGGCAGGAGGAATGAGGTCCAGATTCCTCTATATAGATCCTATCACTAGAGGGGTCACCGGCAGGAGGAAGGAGGTCCTGAGTCCTCTATATAGATCTTTATATCACTAGAGGGGTCACCGTCAGGAGGAAGGAGGTCCCGATTCCTCTATATAGATCCTATCACTAGAGGGGTCACCAGCAGGAGGAAGGAGGTCCTGAGTCCTCTATATAGATCCTATCACTAGAGGGGTCACCGGCAGGAGGAAGGAGGTCCGGATTCCTCTATATAGATCCTATCACTAGAGGGGTCACCGGCAGGAGGAAGGAGGTCCTGATTCCTCTATATAGATCCTATCACTAGAGGGGTCACCGGCAGGAGGATGGAGGTCCTGATTCCCCTATATAGATCTATATATCACTAGAGGGGTCACCGGCAGGAGGAAGGAGGTCCTGATTCCTCTATATAGATCCTTATATCACTAGAGGGGTCACCGGCAGGAGGAAGGAGGTCCTGATTCCTCTATATAGATCCTATCACTAGAGGGGTCACCGGCAGGAGGAAGGAGGTCCTGAGTCCTCTATATAGATCCTATCACTAGAGGGGTCACCGGCAGGAGGTCCTGAGTCCTCTATATAGATCCTATCACTAGAGGGGTCACCAGCAGGAGGAAGGAGGTCCTGAGTCCTCTATATAGATCCTATCACTAGAGGGGTCACCGGCAGGAGGAAGGAGGTCCTGATTCCCCTATATAGATCTATATATCACTAGAGGGGTCACCGGCAGGAGGAAGGAGGTCCTGATTCCTCTATATAGATCCTATCACTAGAGGGGTCACCAGCAGGAGGAAGGAGGTCCTGAATCCTCTATATAGATCCTATCACTAGAGGGGTCACCGGCAGGAGGAATGAGGTCCAGATTCCTCTATATAGATCCTATCACTAGAGGGGTCACCGGCAGGAGGAAGGAGGTCCCGATTCCTCTATATAGATCTTTCTATCACTAGAGGGGTCACCGGCAGGAGGAAGGAGGTCCTGATTCCTCTATATAGATCCTATCACTAGAGGGTTCACCGGCAGGAGGAAGGAGGTCCTGATTCCTCTATATAGATCCAATCACTAGAGGGGTCACCGGCAGGAGGAAGGAGGTCCTGATTCCTCTATATAGATTCTATCACTAGAGGGGTCACCGGCAGGAGGAAAGAGGTCCTGATTCCTCTATATAGATCTTTATATCACTAGAGGGGTCACCGGCGGGAGGAAGGAGGTCCTGATTCCTCTATATAGATCTATATATCACTAAAGGGGTCACCGGCAGGAGGAAGGAGGTCCTGATTCCTCTATATAGATCCTATCACTAGAGGGGTCACCGGCAGGAGGAAGGAGGTCCCGATTCCTCTATATAGATCTATCACTAGAGGGGTCACCGGCAGGAGGAAAGAGGTCCTGATTCCTCTATATAGATCCTATCACTAGAGGGGTCACCGGCAGGAGGAAAGAGGTCCTGATTCCTCTATATAGATCCAATCACTAGAGGGGTCACCGGCAGGAGGAAAGAGGTCCTGATTCCTCTATATAGATCCTATCACTAGAGGGGTCACCGGCAGGAGGAAAGAGGTCCTGATTCCTCTATATAGATCCAATCACTAGAGGGGTCACCGGCAGGAGGAAAGAGGTCCTGATTCCTCTATATAGATCCTATCACTAGAGGGGTCACCGGCAGGAGGAAAGAGGTCCTGATTCCTCTATATAGATCCAATCACTAGAGGGGTCACTGGCGGGAGGAAGGAGGTCCTGATTCCTCTATATAGATCTATATATCACTAAAGGGGTCACCGGCAGGAGGAAGGAGGTCCTGATTCCTCTATATAGATCTTTATATCACTAGAGGGGTCACCGGCGGGAGGAAGGAGGTCCTGATTCCTCTATATAGATCTATATATCACTAAAGGGGTCACCGGCAGGAGGAAGGAGGTCCTGATTCCTCTATATAGATCTATATATCACTAAAGGGGTCACCGGCAGGAGGAAGGAGGTCCTGATTCCTCTATATAGATCTTTATATCACTAGAGGGGTCACCGGCGGGAGGAAGGAGGTCCTGATTCCTCTATATAGATCTATCACTAGAGGGGTCACCGGGGGGAGGAAGGAGGTCCTGATTCCTCTATATAGATCTATATCACTAGAGGGGTCACCGGCAGGAGGAAGGAGGTCCCGATTCCTCTATATAGATCTTTATATCACTAGAGGGGTCACCGGCGGGAGGAAGGAGGTTCTGATTCCTCTATATAGATCCTATCACTAGAGGGGTCACCGGCAGGAGGAAGGAGGTCCCGATTCCTCTATATAGATCTATCACTAGAGGGGTCACCGGCAGGAGGAAGGAGGTCCTGATTCCTCTATATAGATCCTATTAGTAGAGGGGTCACCGGCAGGAGGAAGGAGGTCCTGATCCCTCTATATAGATCCTATCACTAGAGGGGTCACCGGCAGGAGGAAGGAGGTCCCGATTCCTCTATATAGATCCTATCACTAGAGGGGTCACCGGCAGGAGGAAGGAGGTCCCGATTCCTCTATATAGATCCTATCAATAGAGGGGTCACCGGCAGGAGGAAGGAGGTCCCGATTCCTCTATATAGATCCTATCAATAGAGAGGTCACCGGCAGGAGGAAGGAGGTCCTGATTCCCCTATATAGATCTTTATATCACTAGAGGGGTCACCAGCAGGAGGAAGGAGGTCCCGATTCCTCTATATAGATCTTTATATCACTAGAGGGGTCACCAGCAGGAGGAAGGAGGTCCCGATTCCTCTATATAGATCTTTATATCACTAGAGGGGTCACCAGCAGGAGGAAGGAGGTCCTGATTCCTCTATATAGATCTTTATATCACTAGAGGGGTCACCAGCAGGAGGAAGGAGGTCCTGATTCCTCTATATAGATCTTTATATCACTAGAGGGGTCACCGGCAGGAGGAAGGAGGTCCTGATTCCTCTATATAGATCTTTATATCACTAGAGGGGTCACCGGCAGGAGGAAGGAGGTCCTGATTCCTCTATATAGATCTTTATATCACTAGAGGGGTCACCGGCAGGAGGAAGGAGGTCCTGATTCCTCTATATAGATCCTATCACTAGAGGGGTCACCAGCAGGAGGAAGGAGGTCCCCGATTCCTCTATATAGATCCTATCACTAGAGAGGTCACCGGCAGGAGGAAGGAGGTCCTGATTCCCCTATATAGATCTTTATATCACTAGAGGGGTCACCGGCAGGAGGAAGGAGGTCCTGAGTCCTCTATATAGATCTTATCACTAGAGGGGTCACCGGCAGGAGGAAGGAGGTCCTGATTCCTCTATATAGATTCTATCACTAGAGGGGTCACCGGCAGGAGGAAGGAGGTCCTGATTCCACCATTTGGACCTTCAGTTATGCATCATTTAGAATACCGAGTCCAGTCTTGGAGACTTCTCTTTCGAAAAGATAGAACAAGTCCAGAGACTGGCCACAAAAATGGTGAAAGACCTGAGGGATAAAACATGTCAGGAGAGAAACCTTTAAACACATGAAGGGTTTGAATGAATTTCAGGAGGGCAGCATTTTCGGCAAGCTAGGATCAGAACAAGAACACATGACCTCAAACTAGAGGACAGACGTTTGAAACGAACCTTAGGACGAACATAAATATCTATACTCAGACAAAAAAGGTAAAAAGAAAACCAAACAAAAAAATAAATAAGGGACAGCCTTGATGGGCGACTTGGTCTTTGTCCGCCGTCATTGATCTCTCTCTCTCTCCAGGAGAGATATAAACTGCAGGTGAAGGGTTTTAGTTGAAGGGTCTTAGTTGAAGGGTTTTAGTTGAAGGGTCTTAGTTGAAGGGTTTTAGTTGAAGGGTCTTAGTTGAAGGGTTTTAGTTGAAGGGTCTTAGTTGAAGGGTTTTAGTTGAAGGGTCTTAGTTGAAGGGTCTTAGTTGAAGGGTCTTAGTTGAAGGGTTTTAGATGAAGGGTCTTAGTTGAAGGGTCTTAGTTGAAGGGTTTTAGTTGAAGGGTCTTAGTTGAAGGGTCTTAGTTGAAGGGTTTTAGATGAAGGGTCTTAGTTGAAGGGTCTTAGTTGAAGGGTCTTAGTTGAAGGGTTGTTGTCTTTATTACTTTGTTTCAATTATTTTGTGACCTATCATCAATTATTCTAATTTTTATAAGTAAGAATTTTGATGGTTTTAGAACCACCATGTAAGGTTGGCACTGTTATCCCAGGACACGGCCCGGTACACATCATCATCAGGACTGAGGTTCAAGATGGTGGATCTAACGACTGGAGCAGTTTAGTGTGGCCCTCAGCTCCCCAGAGGAAATGGAGAGCCAGGGGAACCACCGCAGGTGGCGACCTGGTTGGTGGTCCTTCTCCCTAATGTACTATAGCATTACCCTCTTGAGAGCTGCTGGTTTTGGGTCCCCCTTTACTTCCTGCACAACCAGGCTACATGCATTTTCCACTTGTATCTAGACACAAGGAACAGTTCATGGGCTTGTTTTTTTTAAGTTTTATTAGGGAATTTTACTGGGATAGGGTAAAAGGGTATCAGAAGCCCAACTTGACTGAAGAATAACAACTATGAGGACAGTTTTCTTCTCTAGACTACTACAAAAATGGCAGATATTCGGCCTGTGTTCCAGCTGGAGCCATGATGGTCTTTAGCAAAGTGACAGCTTGCCGGAGCTCTGAGTCCCCTCAGTGAACATAATACCAGCCCACCTGGCTATGGTATCTGATCCCAGAACAAGGGATTGGGTAAGCTATGAACTGTCCCTCTTGCCAAGAACTTGCATCCAGCAGACTTTTCCCTTATCCTGCCCTTGTCCTGCAGCTGTGGATAGAACTGCTTTCAGACCTTCAAACTGGGCTGGTTCCTCTCCAAACTATGCAGGCTGTCCTTCCCCAGTGTACTGCGAGGCAGTGGAGCTCCCTCCTCCAGCTCTCCACTTTCCTCCTTCAACTTCCAGCCTCAAGGCAGAAACCCCCTTCTTCGGGGCCCCCTCCCAGGCTACAACGCAGCACCTCTCAGCCAGTGGCATATTTAGGTTTTGTGCTGCCCTAGGCAGCACAAATTCATCTGCCCCCATGAACATCGACCAACACCCTCCGACCCCACAGACATTGACCAGCAACACCCCTGCCCCTCACCCAAGAGATCCTACCACTACCACCCCCCGGCAACAGAGAAAATGACACCCACCTTCACAGCTCCAGGCATCCCTGGGAACAAAAGTCAGGCTCTGCATACACCATTAAACAGCCCGCAGCCTCTCTCAGATCCCACCTGGTTCCCATGGCATGCGTGTCCCTTCTTCCGGGGGAAGGTGCTGCCCCCCTGAAAAATGCCGCCCTAGGCAAACGCCTTGTTTGACTTGTGGTAAATATGCCCCTGCTCTCAGCACTCTATCTTCCACCAGGTTCTGTCATATTTATGGGCTGGTCTTCCACACTGCCAGGCCTCCTATCTCGGAATTGGTCAGATTCCCATAAATATGCAGATCAGCCCCTCCTCACATCTGAGTACTGACTTCTAGAAGCTTCTCCAAGCTTCTAGAGGGGGGGAGGTACCAGAGGACTGACATGTAGACCCTCCAGCTTAACCCTGAAGTAACCCACTGTCTGAATCCAGGCTAACTACTCTGACCAGCTATGTACACCAGAGGACACTACATCCCAGTCCTTCTCTACAGCCATCGGGATCACTTTTACTGAACTGCCGATCACCAGCTGAATAAAGTCGCATCAGGCTCATGGCTGCAACTTCAAGTCCAAGATTATTATTATTATACAGGATTTATGGCACCAACAGTTTGCTCAGCACTTTACAATATAACGGGAGACAATACAGCAACAATACAGATCAATACAAGAGGGTTAGGAGGGCCCTGATCCTGGGAGCTTACAATCTAGGAGGGAGGGGCTGGTGGTACAAAAGGTAGTAACTGTGGGGGATGGACTGGGAAGAAGAGTAGAAGATTCCATTATTAGCTGAGGGCAGGATAGGCTTCCCTGAAGAGATCGGTTTTCAGAGATCGCCTAAAAATGGGCAGAGTAGGCGATAGTCAGATAGATTGGGGTAGAGAGTTCCAGTGGATGGGGGAGGCTCTGGAGAAGTCCTGGATACAAGCATGGGAGAAGGAGAGAAGGGAGCTAGAGAGCAGGAGAGGACAGTTTTGGTGATATTTGGAGACCAGAATGGTGATGTAATTTGGGCGGAGTTATAAATGGCTTTATATGTTATTGTTAATGTTTTGAATTTTATTTGTTGGGCAATGGAAAGCCAGTGGAGGGATTGGCAGAGAGGGGTGGAGGACACTGAGTGGAGGCCAGTGGAGGGATTGGCAGAGAGGGGTGGAGGACACTGAGTGGAGGCCAGTGGAGGGATTGGCAGAGAGGGGTGGAGGACACTGAGTGGAGGCCAGTGGAGGGATTGGTAGAGAGGGATGGAGGACACTGAGTTTAGGCCAGTGAGGGATTGGCAGAGAGGGGTGGAGGACACTGAATGGAAACCAGTGGAGGGATTGGCAGAGGGGAGTGGAGGACACTGAATGGAGACCAGTGGAGGGATTGGCAGAGGGGGGTGGAGGACACTGAGTGGAGGCCAGTGGAGGGATTGGCAGAGAGGGGTGGAGGACACTTAATGGAGGCCAGTGGAGGGATTGGCAGAGAGGGATGGAGGACACTGAGTGCAGACCAGTGGAGGGATTGGTAGAGAGGGGTGGAGGACACTGAGTGGAGGCCAGTGGAGGGATTGGCAGAGAGGGGTGGAGGACACTGAATGGAGGCCAGTGGAGGGATTGGCTGAGGGGAGTGGAGGACACTGAATGGAGGCCAGTGGAGGGATTGGCAGAGAGGGATGGCAGACATGGAACGGTTAGTAAGGTGGATGAGTCTGGAAGCAGCATTCATGATAGACTGAAGAGGGGATAGCATGCGATGAGGTCGGCCAATGAGGAGGGAGTTACAATAGTCAAGGCGAGAGATATCCAGGGAATGAGCAAGTTGCTTAGTGATTTCCGTGGTTAAGAACGGGCGTATCTTTGAGATATTGTGGAGGTTAGAGATGTTGCAGAGGTTGGAGATGTTGCGGAGGTTGGAGAAGTTGCGGAGGTTGGAGATGTTGCGGAGGTTGGAGATGTTGCGGAGGTTGGAGATGTTGCGGAGGTTGGAGAAGTTGCGGAGGTTGGAGATGTTGCGGAGGTTGGAGATGTTGCGGAGGTTGGAGATGTTGCGGAGGTTGGAGAAGTTGCAGAGGTTGGAGATGTTGCGGAGGTTGGAGAAGTTGTGGAGGTGAAGTCTACAAGATTTGGACAGCGATTGGATTTATTGTTTTAAAAACAAACAATCTAAGTAATTCAAATAAAATTGGTGCTGTGATCTGAGGACAAGGCCTCATCGAACTATTGGAACCGAGTAGCATGCTCTTCTGTTCCTCCTGGGGCAACCACCACAGGTGGTGGCAGAGCTGGTGGTCCTTCTTACCAAGGTCCAGCCCTTCTCTACAGCCTCCTGGACTTTTACTGAACTGCCGATCACCAACTGAAGAAAGTTAGCCCGAGCTCATAGCTGCAGCTTAACCACTTCAAGTGCAGGTCAGCCCTGTGATCCCAGGACACGGCCCGGGACACATCATCACCAGGACTGAGTTTGAAGATACGGACTGTCCTTGCATGCTCGGGATAGTTGGTATGTATGCTATTGCTCAAAGCGTATGCAGGAAGCAAGAACGCATCCACCGAGGATTTACTGAAAAACACTGAAAGATGGAAATATTCCAATTATCCTTGTTGAAAGAGAGAAATGACTTTATTATCCTTTGTTGTCTTGTGGGAAGAGCAGACACATGGAACGCCGGGTCTATAGAAACATTCCATCCACAAATATCAATCACAGAAGGTAATATCTCAGCTTTTCCCACTGGGCCCAATCTGTTTCCTTCTTTTTTGTTGTTGTATCTGCAGCCAATCATTTCCTGTAGTAATTGCTCATTGTCTGCCGTTCCTGAAATCTTACGGGTGTCTTTGTATTTGTGAGCGTTTTCTGTATTCCTTCCGTGTGATTTACAGCGGCAATCACCGATGTGAACGAATGGATTTGTGTGCGGCTCCGGACACCTCCGTTCTCACTTCTGCGCTGCGGATTGTTTATTTTGGGGCGTCTCGATTACAGCTGCGGCTCTGCGTGGTTTTTTGCAAATTAGTCGCATAAATTTGTAGGCGGCACATACTCTGCGAGGATGCACTCTGCGTGACTCCTGCCGCATCTCCCCCAGTGTGCACTTCAACTTCCAGCGCAGGCATGAAGGAACGGGACAGGATATCAATCCCGTCCACAATGGCGCGGGGGTCTGCGTCTGGTTACATAATATCAAAATGTTTACTGCGCAAATCACAATGATAAATACCGATAGCCGTCCATTAACCACTTACCGGCCGGGGCAGTTCTTTTCATTTCATGGTAAATCAGCATTTTTTTTGCTACATAATTACTTAGAACCCCCAAATATTATCTGTTTTCTGAAAGTAGAGGCCCTCATGGGCCATTTCAATGGTGACCCGCAAAATGGTTTGATGTTGCATGGTATTCGCACAGCTGATTATCAGAAGTATATTTTTAGGACAACATACATTAAAATGAATTTTACTGCTCAGACCAGGGGCGGACCAGGGGCGGACTGACAATTCATGGGGCCCCCCGGGCAATAGGGGATCATGGGGCCCCTGTGTCCTTGCCCAAACTCAAAAAAGCCTATGAAAAAGGTACCCAGGACATCTCATGGGGCCCCTACTGACCCCGGGCCCTCAGGCAGTGCCCGAGTTTCCAAATGGTCAGTCCGCCCCTGGCTCAGACGCAACATAATACCCAATTATTGGGTAAAACATAAAAGATGCGGCTGCGTCACGTATATACAGTTGTGCTCAAACGTTTGCATTCCCCGGCAGAAATTGTGAAATGTTGGCACTGATATTGGAAATATGACGGATCTGCCAAAAAATGCTCTTTTATTGGAGGATGATGATCATGTGATGCGATTTATTATCACAGAGTTGTTTGGCTCCTTTTTAAATCATAATGATAACAGAAATCACCCAAATGGCCCGGATTAGAAGTCTCCGCCCCCGGATCAGAAGTCTCCGCCCCCGGATCAGAAGTCTCCGCCCCCGGATCGGAAGTCTCTGGCCCCGGATCGGAAGTCTCCACCCCCAAATCAGAAGTCTCCGGCCCCCGGATCAGAAGTCTCCGCCCCCGGATCAGAAGTCTCCGGCCCCAGATCAGAAGTCTCCACCCCCAAATCAGAAGTCTCCAGCCCCCGGATCAGAAGTCTCCGCCCCCGGATCAGAAGTCTCCAGCCCCCGGATCAGAAGTCTCCGCCCCCGGATCAGAAGTCTCCGCCCCTGGATCAGAAGTCTCTGGCCCCAAATCAGAAGTCTCCGCCCCCGGATCAGAAGTCTCCGCCCCCGGATCAGAAGTCTCCGCCCCTGGATCGGAAGTCTCCGCCCCCGGATCGGAAGTCTCCAGCCCCCGGATCAGAAGTCTCCGCCCCCGGATCAGAAGTCTCCGCCCCTGGATCAGAAGTCTCTGGCCCCAAGTCAGAAGTCTCCGCCCCCGGATCAGAAGTCTCCGCCCCCGGATCAGAAGTCTCCGCCCCCGGATCAGAAGTCTCCACCCCTTGGAATGTTCGGCCTTGGTACAGACACACAAGGTGACACACACGGGTTACAATGCCAATTAGAGATTAATGTCCCACATATGTGGCTTTATAAATTGCAATTAGTGTCAGTGTATAAATAGTCAGTGAGATTGTTTGCACTTACGTGGAAGCACTGACTAGGCTAGATACTGAGTGTAACGGAACCGGACCACCATCTTTTTCCAGAGTAGCCTGGATTTCTCCTGAGGTTCCCTGTGGGGTTTCCCTTTGTATCCCGGACAATTCTTCTGTCAGTGGTAGCTGCAATCTTTCTTGGTCTCCCTGACCTTGGCTTGCTATCAAGAGATCCCAGAACTTTCCACTTCTTAATAGGTGATTTAACAGCACTGACCGGCATATTCAAGGCTTTGGACATCTTTTTATGTCCTTGTCCATCTTTATAAAGTTTCATTACCTTGTTACGCAGGACTTTTGACAGTTCTTTTCTTCTCCCCATGGCTCAGTATCTAGCCTAGTCAGTGCTTCCACGTAGGAGATAACAATCTCACTGACTATTTATACACTGACACTGATTGTGATGTAAGAAGCCACAGATGTGGGACTTGAACCTCTACTTGGCATTGTAACCCTTGTGTGTCACCTTGTGTGTCTGTACCAAGGCCCAACATTCTGGGGAGGGGGGGGGGATTTCTGATCCGGGGGCGGAGACTTCTGATCCGGGGGCGGAGACGTCTGATCCAGGGGCGGGGACGTCTGATCCAGGGGCGGGGACTTCTGATCCAGGAACGGGGACTTCTGATCCAGGAACGGGGACTTCTGATCCAGGGGCGGGGACTTCTGATCCAGGGGCGGGGACTTCTGATCCAGGGGCGGGGACTTCTGATCCAGGGGCGGGGACTTCTGATCCAGGGGCGGGGATTTCTGATCCAGGGGCGGGGACTTCTGATCCAGGGGTGGGGACTTCTGATCCAGGGGCGGGGACTTCTGATCCAGGGGCGGGGACTTCTGATCCGGGGGCGGAGACTTCTGATCCAGGGGCGGGGACTTCTGATCCAGGGGCGGAGACTTCTGATCCAGGGGCGGGGACTTCTGATCCGGGCCATTTGGGTGATTTCTTTTATCATTAGGATTTAAAAAGGAGCTGAACAACTCTGTGATAATAAATGGCATCACATGATCATCATCCTCCAATAAAAGAGCATTTTCTGGCAGATCCGTCATATTTTCAATATCAATGCCAACATTTCACAATTTCTGCCGGGGTATGCAAACTTTTGAGCACAACTGTAGATGTCAAGGCAGACTGACAACTCATGGGGCCCCCAGGCAATAGGGGATCATGGGGCCCCTGTGTCCTAGCCCAAACTCAAAGCACACCCAAAAAAGCCTATAAAAAGGTACCAGGGGCATTTCATGGGGCCCCCTACTGACCCCGGGCCCTTGGGCAGTGCCTGAGTGCTCGAGTGGTCAGTCCACCCCTGGTCAAGACCGAAAATTGTGTGTCCAGGAAATGGCAACATTCTACAGCACCTCCGTCAGCATTCACAGGTCACCAGCTAATGATGCAAATTGGGGCTCTAGAATTATTGCTCTGACTCTGACGTTCATGGCGGTACCTCACGTGTGCGGTGCAGTTTTACATACATGTGCTTGCCATATGCTCCATGCTTGCATTCAGGTGTGTAAGGGGGGGGGTGGCCGGGTGCTTTAAAATTTTCATTTATTTTAGAATTTTTTAAACACTTTTTAAAATATTTTTTATATTTGACTTTTTTTGCTATCACAAGGGAGCTAACCCCCCCCCCCCCCATGTGATGGCATTGGGCAAATGACAGGTCCTCATTATGGAGACATTGGAGGTCTATTGAAGGAGAAGTAGGAACAAAGCTCTCATGGCCATACTTCTCCTAGGGATCACTGGAGTGAACTTTGTTCTGTACTCCTGTGACCCATTTATTAGCCAACAGAGGGTTAAGGTCACAACCACTCCAGGCTCTGCAAGGATCCCGACTTTAAAGTCGGGATTCACCCCGGTGCCTAGATCAGCAGCTGGATCGGCTTCTCAGTGCGTGGATGAGAGCCTGAGCCAGCTGCGGAGAGCCTGAGCCAGGTGCCCCTTCCACAGCCCGGTGCTTCAGCGAGCTCTGGGGGGGCAGAGCAGAGAGCTGGTGACTGACAGTCGCCGCTCTCTGCTCAGTGAAGACCAAGAACTCAGCGATCAGCAGTCTTTGATTGCTCAGTTCCTGGTCCTAGAGGAGATGATGGAGAGGTCCGATGGGGTATCCACCTAGGTGAGCATCCAAATTTGTTTTTCAATCCCAAACTTCTCTTTTAAGCCGGCCATACATAGATTCAAATTTGTCCGGTTCATCAGGGACTCGTCAAATTGCAGTCCTTGTATGGGCACCCTATCCATCGACTTGTCTACAACCAGCCTGGCGGGTGTTTCCCAAACAATTAGTGCTGTAGCCACCAACACTGATCATTGTGTTCTGCACAACAGAGCTGCGGGAGTGATTCCCCCAACAATGACTGCGGTGATGGAGGAATCCAGTGATTTCCTTACCTCACCCATGGAGGAGGCAAAGAAATGTCACAATCTATGGCCACTGCGCTCACAAGGTCATCCGGTGCCCAGGTCAAAGATGGCGAATTGTGCCCCCTCTCTGCCAGTTGGTGTCCCCAGTAGAGTCCCCCTTTACATCAGGTGTCCCCAGGAAAGTCCTCTTTTACATCAGTTGTCCCCAGTAGAGTCCCCCTTTACATCAGGTGTCCCCAACAGAGTTCCCCTTTACATCAGATGTCTCCAATAGAGTCCCCTTTACATTAGGTGTCCCCAGTAAAGTCCAAATTTACATCAGGTGTCCCCAGTAGAGTCCCCCTTACATCAGGTATCCCCAATAGAGTCCCCTTTACATCAGGTGTTCCCAGTAGAGTCCCCTTTACATCAGGTGTCCCCAGTAAAGTCCCCCTTTACATCAGGTGTCCCCAACAGAGTCCCTCTTTATATCAGGTGTCCCCAGTAGAGTCCCCTTTACATCAGGTGTCCCCAACAGAGTCCCCTTTTACATCAGGTGTCCCCAGTAGAGTCCCCCTTTACATCAGGTGTCCCCAGTAGAGTCCCCTTTACATCAGGTGTCCCCGATAGAGTCCCCTTTACATCAGGCATCCTCAGTAGAGTCCCCTTTACATCAGGTGTCCCCAGTAGAGTCCCCTTTACATCAGGTGTCCCCGATAGAGTCCCTTTTACATCAGGTGTCCCCGATAGAGTCCCCTTTACATCAGGTGTCCCCGGTAGAGTCCCCCTTTACATCAGGTGTCCCCGGTAGAGTCCCCTTTACATCAGGTGTCCCCAGTAGAGTCCCCCTTTACATCAGGCATCCTCAGTAGAGTCCCCTTTACATCAGGTGTCCCCAGTAGAGTCCCCTTTACATCAGGTGTCCCCGATAGAGTCCCCTTTACATCAGGTGTCCCCGGTAGAGTCCCCTTTACATCAGGTGTCCCCAGTAGAGTCCCCTTTACATCAGGTGTCCCCAGTAGAGTCCCCTTTACATCAGGTGTCCCCGATAGAGTCCCCTTTACATCAGGTGTCCCCGGTAGAGTCCCCCTTTACATCAGGTGTCCCCGGTAGAGTCCCCTTTACATCAGGTGTCCCCGGTAGAGTCCCCTTTACATCAGGTGTCCCCGATAGAGTCCCCTTTACATCAGGTGTCCCCGGTAGAGTCCCCTTTACATCAGGTGTCCCCGGTAGAGTCCCCCTTTACATCAGGCATCCTCAGTAGAGTCCCCTTTACATCAGGTGTCCCCGGTAGAGTCCCCTTTACATCAGGTGTCCCCGGTAGAGTCCCCCTTTACATCAGGCATCCTCAGTAGAGTCCCCCTTTACATCAGGCATCCTCAGTAGAGTCCTCTTTACATCAGTTGTCCCCAACAGACTTACCCTTTACATCAGGTGTCCCCAGTAGAGTCCCCTTTACATCAGGAATCCTCAGTAGAGTCCCCTTTACATCAGGTGTCCCCAGTAGAGTCCCCCTTTACATAAGGTGTCCCCACACTTCTGAGTTGCCCCTCCTCCCTTGTACTGGCAGATCAGTACTCACTGGAATGAAGGCAGTGTCTCCTTCCTCTCTCCAGTCATGTGACAAGTCACATGACAGGGGGAGAGGGGAAGAAGGACACAGTCTGCCCTCCTCCTCAGCAGCACGGACAGTTCTCTGTCTCAGTTCCGGCTCTTTTCCGCCCCATGCAAGCTGGAGGGAGTAGAAAGACAAATCCCTCCTCCAGCAGCAGCTATTGGCCACTGCTCCTTCTGACAGGAGTGACACTGCAGTCACTCCTGTCATAGAGGAGCGACCAACTTGGTCACGTTCCCCCCTCAATGCAGTGCTTGTCCCTGCCCTGCCTGTATTAGACCCCCAATGTCTCCTCTGCCCTCCACTGCAGCTAATAAAGTACCAATCAGAGGCAGACTAACCATTTGGAAACTCGGGCACTACCTGAGGGCCCGGGGTCAGTAGGGGGCCCCATGAGATGCCCCTGGTACCTTTTTCATAGGCTTTTTTGAGTTTGGGCAAGGACACAGGGGCCCCATGATCCCCTATTGCCCGAGGGCCCCATGAGTTGTCAGTCCGCCCCTGGTACCAATCATGCTTGATTAGGTGCATCCTCAGCAACAGTAGCGAGGAATGACATCTCTGACACCGGAAATGACAACATCCTTTCCATTTTCGGGTTCATTAGTCACAGGGGGGATCAGGGGAGCGGATACTCCATCTCCGCTGGATCTAACTATTGGGGCAGTTTGGTGCAGTCCATGGAGTCCATGCAGGAAGAGCCTGGGGGGTGGGGCATTGTGGGGGTGGTGGTCCTTCTCACGAACATACAGCTGAACAGCTGATTGGCTGCAGTTTGTTTTTTAACTTTTTCAAGTCCAGGACATTTTAAAGCGGCCCACGGATGTGGAGCGTCCCACGGAAGCAGGTGATTGGTGGAGTTCCTCTTTAACATGAAGTATGTGATGTTGGGTCTCATTCATCAAAGTGCGCCGTGCCGGAGCGCGGCTCGGGAACTGATTGATCAGCATCATATACAATGTACTTAATTCCGTCCTAATTTCCCCGATGAATCGTCATGTAATGATCCTACGACACGTGTTGTACACGTGGAAACACGTCGGCTATGACCCACCTGAGTGTTGGAGGGTTCCAGGGAGGACGGAACATATTGCTGTGAGATCTCCCTCCAATCATCCTGATATGATGGAAGGAGATGACACGCACCGCTTAGCATGTAATGTGCCGTGGTGAGCGCAGATTCCCCGTTCTGGAAACCATAATCTTCCGTTCGTGGTATCGCTCTTCATTCAGTTACCTCATACCGAGCTGATCATCACAACAATCACATCAGTCTGATCCTCTCGTCCTAATGTGGAGGCTTCTCCTTCTTGTAGTCCATCTTTCCTGCCCCCCCCCCCCCCTCCATCTGCATGAAATTATTCATTTTTAATGTCTGTTTTCATTACATACCTAATCTTAGTCCCAAGGACAGAAGACTGTGCATGTGTGGGCGGGCAGGGGCCCGGGAGTGATTGTTTGTGACCTTCCAGGGGCCGCGTGTGCCCTGATATTTTCAGGATAGATTGGGGAGGCGATTGTGTCGGCAGCTGAAGAGGTAACCATTTAAATAACACCCCATAAAAAAATTGTAAAGCCCCATCCCCCCCCCCCACACACTGTATGTACCTAAGCACTCGACAATTGGGCGTCATACACTCACCGGCCCCTTTATTAGGTTCCCCTGTTCACTTGCTCGGTAACACAAATTGCTGATCAGCCAATCACAGGGCAGCAACTCAATCCATTTAGGCATCTAGATGTGGTGAAGACGACTTGCTGAATTTCAAACTGAGCATCAGAATGGGGAAGAAAGGGGATTTAAGTGACTTTGAAGGTGGCATGGTTGTTGGGTTGGTCTGAGTATTTCAAAAACTGCTGATCTCCTGGGATTTTCACACACAACTATCTCTAGGGTTACAGAGAATGGTCCAAAAAAGAGAAAATATCCAGTGAGCTGCAGTTGTGTGGAGGAAAATGCCTTGTTGGTGTCAGAGGTCAGAGGAGAATGGGCAGACTGGTTCCAGATGATAGAAAGGCAACAGTAACTTCAATAACCACTCGTTACACCCAAGGTATGCAGAATACCGCCTCTGAATGCACACCATGTCCAACCTTGAAGCAGATGGGCTACAGCAGCAGAAGACCACACCGGGTGCCACTCCTGTCAGCTAAGAGTGGGAAACGAAGACTACAATTCACACAGGATCACCAACATTGGACAATAGAAGATTGGAAAAGCGTTGCCGGGTCTGATGAGTCTGGATTTCAGCTCCAACATTCAGAGGGTAGGGTCAGAAATTGGTGTAAACATGCAAACATGGATCCATCCTGCCTTGTATCAACGGTTCGGGCTGGTGGTGGTGGTGTCATGGTGTGGTGGATCCATCCTGCCTTGTATCAACGGTTCAGGCTGGTGGTGGTGGTGTCATGGTGTGGTGGATCCATCCTGCCTTGTATCAATGGTTCAGGCTGGTGGTGGTGGTGTCATGGTGTGGGGGATCCATCCTGCCTTGTATCAATGGTTCAGGCTGGTGGTGGTGGTGTCATGGTGTGGGGGATCCATCCTGCCTTGTATCAATGGTTCAGGCTGGTGGTGGTGTCATGGTGTGGGGGATCCATCTTGCCTCGTATCAATGGTTCAGGCTGGTGGTGGTGTCATGGTGTGATGGATCCATCCTGCCTGGTATCCACGGTTCAGGCTGGTGGTGGTGTCATGGTGTGGGGGATCCATCCTGCCTGGTATCCACGGTTCAGGCTGGTGGTGGTGGTGTCATGGTGTGGTGGATCCATCCTGCCTTGTATCCATGGTTCAGGCTGGTGGTGGTGGTGTCATGGTGTGGTGGATCCATCCTGCCTTGTATCAATGGTTCAGGCTGGTGGTGGTGGTGTCATGGTGTGGTGGATCCATCCTGCCTGGTATCCACGGTTCAGGCTGGTGGTGGTGTCATGGTGTGATGGATCCATCCTGCCTGGTATCCACGGTTCAGGCTGGTGGTGGTGGTGTCATGGTGTGGGGGATCCATCCTGCCTTGTATCAATGGTTCAGACTGGTGGTGTCATGGTGTGGGGGATCCATCCTGCCTGGTATCCACGGTTCAGGCTGGTGGTGGTGGTGTCATGGTGTGGGGGATCCATCTTGCCTTGTATCCATAGTTCAGGCTGGTGGTGTCATGGTGTGGGGGATCCATCCTGCCTTGTATCCATGTTTCAGGCTGGTGGTGGTGGTGTCATGGTGTGGGGGATCCATCCTGCCTTGTATCCATGTTTCAGGCTGGTGGTGGTGGTGTCATGGTGTGGGGGATCCATCCTCCCTGGTATCAACGGTTCAGGCTGGTGGTGGTGGTGTCATGGTGTGGGGGATCCATCCTGCCTTGTATCAATGGTTCAGGCTGGTGGTGGTGGTGTCATGGTGTGATGGATCCATCCTGCCTGGTATCCACGGTTCAGGCTGGTGGTGGTGGTGTCATGGTGTGGGGGATCCATCTTGCCTTGTATCCATGGTTCAGGCTGGTGGTGCCACGACCTGGATGCTAGACTAGAGATTTCCTTGCCGATCTCCAGCAAGAACTAAACGCTAAATTGGAGATTCCATCCTGGGCTCCAGCAAGACCTGGACTCTAGAATGGAGATTTCTTCCCTCCCAAAGCCCTTTGAAGTCTCCAAACTCTGGAGCCCAATCTGGGAATACCAAAACCCAGAGAAAGAGGTTTCTCTGCTTAAAGTCAGTATTCTGGAGCCCAGCCCTCCGTGGATTTCATGGGTATCATGCAGCTTAGCTACCCTTTCCCATAGACTTCTATGATACCCCGAGGTTGGGGTGCGATTTCAGAAAGGACACCAAAGATGCAGCATTTGGGAGTTTTGGTGAACTTTCTGAAACTGCACCAAATCTGCAGGACATCATAGAAGTCTATGGGAAAGGGTAGCCAACCCGCACGAAAAATGTGGGTAAACTGCGCCTCAGTCAGAGTGCAGTGGGGCGATGTGACGTCGACTTTAAATGGGGGAGGGGCAGCGAATCGTTCTGCGGGGCACAGTAGGTACATTTGTGTGAATCTCCGGGATGGTGGCCAAATTTCAGCCTCATCCAATCACTGCTCTCCATAAACAGGTATCAGAGGCTCCGTAATTAAACTAGTTACTGTTCCCTGACCCTGACCCCTCCTGACCATCTCAGGTGAGTAAAACCCTTTCATTAATTTCCTCCAGCTGCTGATTGGCCTATAAAATGAAGAGCGGAATCCCCCCATCCCCCCATCCCCCCAACCCAGAACAGTGCTCTGTGACGGCACACTAGGGTCATACATTGTAATATTAGGCTGCATCTCATGTTCTTCATGGATTAATGGTGTCACCAGGACAGGCATGGAGGAGGACACCTACCTACCTTATAACCTACAGTCATGGAAGAGGGAAGTGTTTCCTCAGTCTCCCCTCCCCCAGTGATCAGACTGTACATTGTAACTTTGTAGAAGGAGAAGGCATTTCCTCAGTCTCCCCTCCCCCAGTGATCAGACTGGCGGGCGATCGACGGAGCAGTGACCCTCAGACAGGCGCGGCCCCGGGAGGAACCCGGAGCCGCAAGGTGCGTTCGAAGTGTCGATGATCAATGTGTCCTGCAATTCACACTAATTCTCGCAGCTAGCTGCGTTCTTCATCGACGCGCGAGCCGAGTGATCCACCGCTAAGAGTCTTGCTCCGGTAACGTTTTCGGCAAGCGCGGCGTCAGGGAGACTCGTCGGTTCGGCCCGGGACCGCCCCTTCACCGCGGTCCAAGGGGGCGGGGCGCCCCAGTCTCGAGGCTTCCAAACCTTCCGGGCCCCCGGCGCTCCCCCGGGTCGGGGCGGCGGGGGCCCATGGCGGTACCCGGCTCGGCCTGCCGGCGGCCGGGAGGACGGACCCCGCGGCCCGTCCTTGCGGCTCGCCGGTGCGTTCCTCTGCCCTCGGGCGGGGGAGGGGCCGGCGGGCAGAGAGGGAGAGGGAGCGAGAGAGGGCCCCGCGCGCAGGCGCCTCCCACCGACCCTCACCCTTCCCCCGCCCGCGTCCCCGTCCCCCGCCGCTGGGGTTTCCGTCGTGGGGGCGTTGGGGGGGAGGGAGAGAGAGGGGGGGGCGAGAGAGGGAGAGCTAGAGAGAGAGAGCCTGCGCTCCTCTTCCAGTCTCCGCGCCCCCCGCCCCCTCCTCCCCCTCCTCCTTTCCCCGGGCCTTGACGGCGGTCGGTCGGAGGAGGAGGCATTTCCTCAGTCTGCCCTCCCCCAGTGATCAGACTGTACATTGTAACTTTGTAGAAGGAGGAGGAGTCATTTCCTCAGTCCCCTCCCCCAGTGATCAGACTGTACATTGTAACTTTGTAGAAGGAGGAGGAGGCGTTTCCTCAATCTCCCCTCCCCCAGTGATCAGACTGTACATTGTAACTTTGTAGAAGGAGGAGGAGGCATTTCCTCAGTCTCCCCTCCCCCAGTGATCAGACTGTACATTGTAAATCTGTAGAAGGAGGAGGAGGAATTTCCTCAGTCTCCTCCCCCAGTGATCAGACTGTACATTGTAACTTTGTAGAAGGAGGAAGAGTCATTTCCTCAGTCTCCCCTCCCCCGGAGATCAGACTGTACATTGTAACTTTGTAGAAGGAGGAGAAGGCATTTCCTCAGTCTCCTCCCCCGGAGATCAGACTGTACATTGTACCTTTGTAGCAAGGCTCACATTAGCCTGCAGCACTTCCTATGCAATGTCTCCTGTAACAATGTAACCATTTCATGAATGGACTATTGATAGGTAATGGACTGTATTGGTGCGGCACGTTCTATTGGCCGCCGTCTGACCCTTCTGCCGCTGATCCCTCCTCTTTCTCTGTAACATTGTATCGTTCGATCTCCGCCCACTCTAATGGCGGTCTATCGGCCGGAGCCGCGGCCCCTCATTATTACATTCCCATCGACAGGCGCTGAGCCCAGGCCGGCGACATTCACAGATGAAGACGGGACCAGGGGGGACTGACCATTTGGAAACTCAGGCACTGCCGAGGGCCCGGGGTCAGTAGGGGGCCCCATGAGATGCCCCTGGTACCTTTTTCATAGGCTTTTTTGGGCAAGGACACTCTTTATGAACATTCATTCCATTCATCGAGTTACAAAACAGTTGGATTTCTTTTTATATCTCCCCCCCCCCCCAAAAAAAAATAAAGTTTGCTCTGTGCCCCCCCTCCCCCCCGGTGATGGGAAGGACAGCAGAACAGCCGGTGTGTGTGGGCACTGGGGGGGGGAGGGATATTTTGGAGCTGCGCTGTGATTGGACTCTCTGCCAGCAGCGAGCGGCGGCTCCTGGACGCGATGTTCTTGGCTGCCGCTGTTGTTTGATTGGGAAATGGAGTTCTCTCTGTCAGTTGTGAGACCCTCCACACCCTGGGAGGGGGGGGGCTTTATTATCAGCTGGAATTCAGCTTAGGGGGGGCGTCAGTGCGTCTGACCCCCCCCCCCCCCACGGAAACCCTCGCCGGATTTCATCAGAGAAATGCGATTTTTGTGGTAGTTTTTGAACATTTTTTCTGATGCAGAGGCGGACTGACCATTTGAGCACTCAGTCTCTGCCCGAGGGCCCGGGGTCAGTAGGGGGCCCCATGAGATGCCCCTGGTACCTTTCATTGGCCTTTTCATAGGCTTTTTTGGCTGTGGGCGAGAACACAGGGGCCCCATGATCCCTTATTGCCCGGGGGCCCCATGAGTTGTCAGTCCGCCCCTGTTCTGATGGGATTCATATTCTCTCCTCCTTTGTGACATCTCAATGGCGCGGTTCTCCTGCTGCTTCTTCGCAGCCGCTTCCCGTTGACACCCCCCCCTCCCCCCGGCGATGGCTGCGTGGCATTTCTCAGGGCCGGTTTCTTGGTGGTGACAACCAAGGGCCAATACTGGAGACAGGAAAAGTACAGGCAGATTAACCCCTTAGTGACAGCCGGCCCCCAATGTACTGCGGATGGGCAGCCCGCACAGGCAAAGTGACGTACCCATCCTTCATGTGCACACCCCCCCCCCCCCTCAGGCTGGCTCCCACTGTGATTGTCAGTATGTTCCAGCTAATGATTTGCGGCCGGACCAGCTGATTGGCTATGTCCAGTCACAGCCCAGAGCTCTGTGTTGGCAATCAACACAGAGCTCTGCACAGAGGGAAGGATCTCTGTGTTTCTCAGCCCTGCAAAGCAGAAAAAGGAAGAGTAGAGGTCTCAGTACACAGAGCACACCTTACACATCGGGGTAACCCCTTGATGGCCCCTACATGTTAACCCCTTCCCTGCCAGCGTCATTAATACAGAGACAGTGTATGGTATTATCACCGGGGCTTTTCCTCTCAGAGAGTACATAGGACTCCACCCCCTGCCCACCTCTGAGCACCGTTATGTGGTACCACCCCCTACCCACCTCTGAGCACCGTTATGTGGTACCACCCCCTACCCACCTCCGAGCACCGTTATGTGGTACCACCCCCTACCCACCTCCGAGCACCGTTATGTGGTTCCACCCCCTGCCCACCTCTGAGCACCGTTATGTGGTACCACCCCCTACCCACCTCTGAGCACCGTTATGTGGTACCACCCCCTACCCACCTCCGAGCACCGTTATGTGGTTCCACCCCCTACCCACCTCCGAGCACCGTTATGTGGTTCCACCCCCTACCCACCTCCGAGCACCGATATGTGGTACCACCCCCTACCCACCTCCGAGCACCGTTATGTGGTACCACCCCCTACCCACCTCCGCGCACCGTTATGTGGTACCACCCCCTACCCACCTCCGAGCACCGTTATGTGGTACCACCCCCTACCCACCTCCGAGCACCGTTATGTGGTACCACCCCCTACCCACCTCCGAGCACCGTTATGTGGTACCACCCCCTACCCACCTCCGAGCACCGTTATGTGGTACCACCCCCTACCCACCTCCGAGCACCGTTATGTGGTTCCACCCCCTACCCACCTCCGAGCACCGTTATGTGGTTCCACCCCCTACCCACCTCCGAGCACCGTTATGTGGTTCCACCTCCGAGTACCGTTATGTGGTTCCACCTCCGAGTACCGTTATGTGGTTCCACCCCCTACCCACCTCCGAGCACCGTTATGTGGTTCCACCCCCTACCCACCTCCGAGCACCGTTATGTGGTTCCATCGCCTACCCACCTCCAAGTACCTTTATGTGGTACCACCCCCTACCCACCTCCGAGCACCGTTATGTGGTTCCACCCCCTACCCACCTCCGTGCACCATTATGTGGTACCACCCCTATCCACCTCTGAGCCCCGCTGTGTGGTTCCACCTCCGAGCACAATTATGTGGTTCCACCCCCTACCCACCTCTGAGCACCAATTTGTGGTTCCACCTCCGAGCACCGCTGTGTGGTTCCACCCCTTACCCACCCCTGAGCACCATTATGTGGTCCCACCCCCTACCCACCTCCTCGTACCGCCCCTTTTACAGAATATAGAACCAATTATCATTTGTGGTGCCAAGTAATTTGTATGGAATTTGTTAATAATAACATGAAAAGCAGTAAAAGAGATTACCCCCCCAGCAACAATAGTCACCACCCCCAGCAACAATAGATCCCCCACACAACAATAGACCCTTTGTAACAAAGTACCCTCCCAGCAACAATAGACCCCCAACAGCAGCAACAGATCTCCCAGAAGCCAGCATCACTAAACCTTCCAGCAGCCAGCAACACTGACTATCACTGATCACTCTATTAGTGTCACTGGAGATGTCAGTGGCAGTTAGTCAGTTATTCCCAGCATCAGTCAGTGTCAGATTGCCCGCCACACTATCGCAGTCCCATTATAAGTCGCTGATCACCGCCATTACTAGTATAAAAAAATAATAATTCCCGTTTATATCCCATCGTTTGGTTAAACTTCTGATTTAAAGCTGCTCATACCTATCTGGCTGACAACGCTGCTTGGGATTTCAGGACAGCGTTGTCAGCTCAGCACAGGAAGTCAGGAGCTCGCCGGATTTCTGGGAGGTGCTACAAGAAGAGGCGGTAAGATGACCTCCAGGAAATATGAGGATATGGTGGGTCGGGGTAACACTAGATGAGAATCTCTGGTTGTTTCTAGGCCAGAGGACGCCATGACGTCATCACCACGAGTGTCAGGAGACATTGTAATTAGCGCAGAGAAATGAAGGAGCGTTACAGACGTATGCTGCCGATCGCTCATCACACCCCGGGGATGGTGTAAGCCGTCACTTGTAACGCTGTTCTATCACGGGATGGCGTGTTCACATGCGTGATCCGGAGAACATATGGAGTGATGTGATAGAGGTCCCTCCACGTCTCCTCATGAGAACCGTACAAATCCCTTCCAGGAAATCATTGAATGTCCTCCGGATGGCTGCAACGCTCCCTATTGTGCATGTATACTACACACATATACTTTATTTGGGGGGGAGGGGGAGTTGTAATTCCTTTTATTATTACTCTTGTGGGCAGACGTTTTCGGGGATTACAAAAGAAGTGCCCCCCCCCGCGCCCCCCGCTCCTAAGTATTGCAAGTATATTCTTTTGGGGGAATCTATTCAATCTTTACTTTAAAGTGCATGTCCAGCCAAAACCTGTTCCTTGGTGTTGGGTGGAGTGGAGGAGGATGGAAGGATTGGAACCCCTGCCAGATTTTTACTGTGATCCTGGGGCTCTGCTGGAGAGATTTTCCCTCACTTCCTGTCCTCCTGACAACGTGTTACCAGACAGGAAGTGATGGGGACTCTTCAAACTCAACAAGAATGAAAAAGACATGATCGTGATTACTCTATGATGCCTGTGTAACAGACTTTCTGATGACTCTACAATGGCTCTGTGATGACTCTATAATGGGCTCCATGCTGACTCTATAAGAACCTTTCAATGACTCTACAATGGGCTCCATGCTGACTCTACAATGACTCTATGATGGGCTCCATGCTGACTCTACAATGACTCTATGATGGGCTCCATGCTAACTCTACAATGACTCTATGATGGGCTCCATGCTGACTCTACAATGACTCTATGATGGGCTCCATGCTGACTCTACAATGACTCTCTGATGACTGTATGATGGGCTCCATGCTGACTCTACAATGACTCTATGATGGGTTTCATGCTGACTCTACAATGACTCTTTGATGGGCTCCATGCTGACTCTATGATGGACTCTAATAATTCTATATGGGTTTCACACTGACTCCATAATGGACTCTTCATTGACTATGATTGGCTTCACGTTGCCTCTATGATGGACTCTACAATGACTCTATGATGGGCTCCATGCTGACTCTACAATGACTCTATGCTGACTCTATGATGGGCTCCATGCTGACTCTATGATGGACTCTAATAATTCTATATGGGCTTCACACTGACTCCATAATGGACTCTTCATTGACTGGCTTCACGTTGACTCTATGATGGACTCTATAATGATTCTATGATGGGCTCCATGCTAACTCTATAAAGGACTCTACAGTGCCTCTATGATGAGCTCCACACTGACTCTATGATGGACTCTACAATGACTTTATGATGATTCAATGATGGTCTCCATGCTGACTCTATGATGGACTCTATGATGACTCTGTAGTAGCCTCCATGCTGACTCTATGATGAACTCCAAAATGACTCTATGATGACTTCATGATGGGCTCTATGCTAACTCTACAATAGACTCTATGATGATTCTACAATGATGCTACGATGGACTGTACAATGATTCTACAATTACTGCATGATGGGCTTCTGCTGACTCTATGATGGGATCTACAATGTCTCTATGATGGACTAAATGCTGACTATATGATGGACTCTATGATGATTCTATAATGACTCTATGATGACTCAATGATGGGCTCTGCGCTAACCCTATGATGGATTTTATAATGACTTTATGATGACTCTGTGTCAAGCTCCTTATTGACTCTACAATGAACTCTACAATGACTTTTTAAAGGCTCTATGATGACTCTATGATGGGCTCTATGCTGCCTCTAAAATGGACTCTACAATGACTCTATCATGGGCTCAATGCTCACTCTTCGATGGGCTCTATAATGACTCTTTGATGAATCTATGACTGGGTCCATGCTGACTATACAATGGACTCTATAATAGCTTGAAGATGACTCTATGATGGACTCTACAATGATACTATGATGACTCTATGATGGGCTCTATAAAGACTCTCTGATGAATCTGTGACTGGATCCATGCTGACTCTATGATGGACTCTACAATGATTCTACGATGGACTCTACAATGATTTTATGATGATTCATTGATGGGCTCCATGCTGACTCTGTGATGGCCTTTATAATGACTCTATGATGGGCTCCATGCTGACTATATAATGGACTCTATAATGGCTCCAAGAGGACTCTATGATGGACTCTACATTGATTCTATGATAACTCTATGATGGGCTTTATAAAGACTGTCTGATGAATCTGTGACTGGATCCATGCTGACTCTATGATGGACTCTACAATGATTCCACGATGGGCTCTACAATGACTTTATGATGATTCAATGATGGGCTCCATGCTGACTATATAATGGACTCTATAATGGCTCCAAGAGGACTCCATGATGGACTCTACAATGATTCTATAATGACTTTATGATGGGCTCCAGGCTAACTCTACAATATAGTATATTATGACTCTACAATGACTCTATGATGGACTCTGTGATGACTCTACAAAGAGTCTATAATGACCTTCATGCTGGCTGTGGTTGACTTTGTAATGACTCTATGATGGCTATGATAGACTCTATAATGACTCTAGGATGGACTCCGTGTTGACTGTGATGGACTTTGGAATGAGTCTGAGGTGTTTCTACGATGGACTCTACAACTACTCTAGGATGGACTCCGTGTTGACTGTGATGGACTTTGGAATGACTCTGTGGTGTTTCTACGATGGACTCTACAATGACTCTAGGATGGACTCCGTGCTGACTGTGGTGGACTTTGTAATGACTCTGTGGTGTTTCTACGATGGACTCTACAACTACTCTAGGATGGACTCTGTGTTGACTGTGATGGACTTTGGAATGACTCTGTGGTGTTTCTACGATGGACTCTACAATGACTCTAGGATGATGCCCGGATGGGTGAAATGCATTAGAGAGGTGATCTCCATGTGGGATTTGAAAGATACAGCAGGGGTGTCCCTAGGTAGGTGCAGGGGGTGGGCGCCGCACTGGGTGACACCTATTGCACAGGGTGACACCGGACCCGCTCCACAAAAAGGTACGTTTTAAAGCAAGCCGGCGATCTCTGCAGGATGGATGGGATTTGCAGATTGAGCGTAATGGATCGGACTCTGATCCATTATCCTCCCCAATCCACAGATCTTATCCATCCTGCGGGGATCGTCGGAGGGGGTGTCACCAAGTATTCCGGCACCGGGTGACACCAACCCTAGGGACGCCCCTGAGATGCAGTATACAGTTGTGACCAAAATTATTCAACCCCCACTGAAATTGAGTGTTTTGGCCAGTTTGACATTGCTTTTGATCATTCAGTCATCTTGCTTACATTTACATTAAAGAGGCACTTGTAGGTCAGACAAATATAACATAACAGTTATAATGAAATAACCACAAATGTCTTTTCTGTGCTCACAGCATTATCAGTTTTATTCAACCCCCAAGTGACATTCAATCTTAGTACTTAGTACAGCATCCTTTTACAGTTATAACAGCTTTTAAACGTGAAGCATAGCTTGACACAAGTGTCTTGCAGCGATCTACGGGTATCTTCGCCCATTCTTCATGGGCAAAGGCCTCCAGTTCAGTCACATTCTTAGGCTTGCGCACTGCAACTGCTTTCTTTAAGTCCCACCAGAGGTTCTCAATCGGATTTAAGTCTGGTGACTGCGATGGCCACTCCAAAATGTTCCAGCCTTTCCTCTGCAACCATGCTCTAGTGGACTTGGAGGTATGCTTGGGATCATTGTCCTGTTGAAAGGTCCAACGTCTCCCAAGCCTCAGGTGTGTGACGGACTGCATCACGTTTCCATCCAATATCTCCTGGTACTGAAGAGAATTCATGGTACCTTGCACACGCTGAAGCTTCCCTGTACCTGCAGAAGCAAAACAGCCCCAAAGCATGATTGACCCTCCACCATGCTTCACAGTAGGCAAGGTGTTCTTTTCATCATAGGCCTTGTTCTTCCTCCTCCAAACATAGCGTTGATCCATGGGCCCAAACAGTTCTAATTTTGTTTCATCAGTCCACAGAACACTATCCCACAACTTTTGTGGTTTGTCCACATGGCTTTTGGCATACTGCAGTCGACTCTTCTTATTCTTTGGAGACAGCAAGGGGGTACGCCTGGGAGTTCTGGCACGGAGGCCTTCATTACGCAGTGTGCGTCTTATTGTCTGGGCTGAAACTTCTGTACCCACATCTGACAAATCTTTTCTCAGTTCCTCAGCAGTCACACGGGGACTTCTCTCCACTCTACGCTTCAGGTAGCGCACAGCAGTCGAAGTCAGCATCTTCTTTCTGCCACGACCAGGTAGCGTTTCAACAGTGCCCTTTGCCTTGAATTTGCGAATGATGCTTCCTAAGGTGTCTCTTGGTATGTTTAACATCTTTGCAATCTTCTTATAGCCATTGCCCTTCCTGTGAAGAGAAATCACCTCTTCTCTTGTCTTCCTGGACCATTCTCTTGCCTTCACCATGTTTGTAACCACACCAGTAAATGTCTAGAAGGAGCTGAGTATCACAGTCATTTTAAAGCTGCCTAATTGGTGCTTATTATGCTTGATTGCTGCTCGGTGACATCCACAGGTGTTTTCAATACCTGATGGAAAGCACCTGTATGAACCTCTGTTCTTCAGAGTGGTAGTCTTTAAGGGGTTGAATAATTGTGGCAATGAAGAAACCACATAAGAACCATTTACTACTGTATTACATAAACAATTGATGTCATTTTAGTTGCATTTGGGTAGTTACAACGTCCTTGTAGGATTTGATTCTGAATACAATTCCAAATGTACACTATAGTCCCTAAACCCCTTTACAGCATTGGGGGTTGAATAATTTTGGTCACAACTGTATAGTCTGACTTAATACAGTTTGTAGGAGGGAAGGACTAACACATTGCCAGCATGATGGCTTCCCTCTCCATCTCCCCAATTGTTTTCTTTATCTCTTCTCCATCTCCCCCTCCCCCTCCCTCACATGGAACCTCCTTTTTCCATCCTATAAGGTGTTCATGTGAAGACAGTGCAGTGACAACGTGATAAACACGGAACCAAAGGTCACCCCGAGTTCTGGGAATAGAAATAATTGTGAAGGAGGAGGTGAAGCTCCAGATCCCGCCCCCAAGGAACTTGTTCTTCGGTCCATAGCGAATATATTGCATTCTGTCATGTTTCTGAATTTTGAAGAATTCCTAAAAATGACTAATTACACGGAGAGTAAACACGCCGGAGACGCACACAGCGATTTCTATTACTCGCCCTCCAGTAATTGGAACGAATGCCAAAGTCACAATTATTCCCTTCTCCATTCACTCCAATGATTCCCCCGGATCCTGGCAACTTTCTATACATTAGAATGGGGGGGCTGAGCTCCCATGTATGTATAGAGAGATATATACATTTGTGGTGAGGTTCACCCCCCCCCGCCTTTTCATATACACAACCTATATATAGGCTCTTGTGTGCTGGAATAATAAACAACCAAAGTTACCAAGGAAACTGGAGACATCACCTCCTCACCCCTCCGGGTTTAACACTGAAGTTTAATCTGCTTATATATTTTTTTTCCTTTCATCAACATGATAATCACATTTTTATATAAAAACTCCCCATTTTTGCTACCTACCTTACCATCATCTGGGTCTCTGTGCTTCAATATGCAATGCAGGCAGAGCATGGCTGGTGGGAGGGGCCAGCAGGGGGCTGTACATAGCTTCCTGAAAACATCGCAGCACCTTGCCTCAGTATTCCTCTCAAGAGCCCTCAGTCCTGATGTGAGGAGTGGACTGGCTCTTGGCAGGAGTTATGCAAATATCAAAATGCATTGATGGGTGGGTGTCAGTCGGGGGGAGCGGGTGTTCCTAGGTAGGCAATATTTGCATAGGTAACACTCACATGCAGGGGCGGACTGACAACTCATGGGGCCCCTGGGCAATAGAGGATCATGGGGCCCCTGTGTCCTCGCCCACACTCAAACCACACCCAAAAGAGCCTATGAAAAGTACTAGGGGCATCTCATGGGGCCCCCTACTGACCCTGGGCCCGAGTGCCCAAATGGTCAGCCCGCCCCTTCTCACATGTGACACTGAGCCTCCATGATCAAAAAGAATTGAAGTCCAGTGAATGAAAGAGGCAGGGTGGGGGGGTTAGGGGCAGTCAGGCTGGGGGGGGGACTAGATGATGCTGGATGTCCTCCTGCCAGGAAATGGGGCGGAGCTCTATCTGACTTGTTGCAGCTTCTAATGCACATTGTGAGAAGCTGCCAGTGTGCAGTGACATCAGAGGAACTCATCCCAGTCCAGGGGGAGGAGCCAGTACACCTGTGCAAGACTGGAGGGGAGGAGGCGGTACACCTGTGCAAGACTGGAGGGGAGGAGCCGGTACACCTGTGCAAGACTGAAGGGGAGGAGCCTGTACACCTGTGCAAGACTGGAGGGGAGGAGGCGGTACACCTGTGCAAGACTGAAGGGGAGGAGCCTGTACACCTGTGCAAGACTGAAGGGGAGGAGCCGGTACACCTGTGCAAGACTGGAGGGGAGGAGCCGGTACACATGTGCAAGACTGAAGGGGAGGAGCCGGTACACCTGTGCAAGACTGAAGGGGAGGAGCCAGTACACCTGTGCTAGACTGAAGAGGAGGAGCCAGTACACCTGTGCAAGACTGAAGAGGAGGAGCAAGTACACCTGTTCAAGCCTGAAGGGGAGGAGCCAGTACACCTGTGCAATACTGAATGGGAGGAGCCGGTACACCTGTGCAAGACTGAAGGGGGGGAGACGGTACACCTGTGCAAGACTGAAGGGGAGGAGCCGGTACACCTGTGCAAGACTGAAGGGGGGGAGCCAGTACACCTGTGCAAGACGGAAGGGGAGGAGCCTGTACACCTGTGCAAGACTGAAGGGGAGGAGCCTGTACACCTGTGCAAGACTGAAGGGGAGGAGCCGGTACACCTGTGCATCTACCTTCACACATTCCATGGTGACCAGAGTAAGGTGATTGTCCTACCTGCATGGATATCAATTTTGGGGATCTTCCTGGCACTCATTAGAACTGTAGAAGTGGTTGGAGAAGATACATTTCAGAACAAGTACAATGAATGAGGCACTTAACCCCCACACCTCTACGAGGTTCCTGGACATCTTGTTCCCAAACCATGGCCATTGACATGGACTTGCCCCCTTTGTGGCTATAACATCCTCCACTCTTCTGGGAAGACTTTCCAGAAAAGTATGGAGGGTGTCTGTAGAAATATGTGCCCATTTGTGAGGTCAGGTACTGATGGTGGATGAGACGGCCTTGACGGGTTGGCAACCATTCTTAAATTTATGGACAGTTTGTAAATATCGGCCAATTTACAAACTATCCGTAAATGTTTGTTACAGACAGTGGTCACCCATAAAAAACAAGGCTGTGGGACAGCTGTTCTGAAGCCGTCCAGGCTCCAATGAGGGGCGGGGGCTCGGTGACTTCCTGGCACTACTTAGCACCTTTTATGAATTGGGCAGGGCCAGGGGAGCTAGGAGTGACTCGGGAACAGAAGCGCCGTCGCTCACCAGGACTGCTGGTGGTGGTACCATGGGCAGAGCGCTCCTGCACTGATCACAGCCCTTGTTGCTACTGATCACCTGCCTGGTGGTGGGAAGGTTTTATACTTGATTTTGGAGGGTGTTTCTGCCCATTTTGAGGTCAGGTACTGATGTTGGCTCACCATCAGTGGTCCAGTTCATCTCAAAGGTGTTCAGTAGGGTTGAGGTCAGGGATCTGTGCAGGACACTGAAGTTCCTCCACACCAAACTGGTCATCCATGTCTTTATGGAGCTGGCTTTGTACACATGGGCACAGGTATGCTGGAACTGAAAAGGGTCTTCACCAAACTGTTACCACAAGGTTGGAAGAGCCCAATTGTCTCCAATGTTATTGTATGATGGAGTATGACCAACACCCTTCCCTAGAGACAATATGCAGTTGCCCCCTTTGAGACTACAGCATCCTCCACTTTTCTGGGAAGGCTTTCCACTTGATTTTGGAGAGTGTCTGTGGGAAATTGTGCCCATTTGTGAGGTCAGGTACTGATGTTGGCTCACCATCAGTGGTCCAGTTCATCTCAAAGGTGTTCAGTAGGGTTGAGGTCAGGGATCTGTGCAGGACACTGAAGTTCCTCCACACCAAACTGGTCAAACCATGTCTTTATGGAGCTGGATTTGTACACATGGGCACAGTTATGCTGGAACTGAAAAGGGTCTTCACCAAACTGTTACCACAAGGTTGGAAGAGCCCAATTGTCTACAATGTTACTGTATGATGGAGTATGACCAACACCCTTCCCTAGAGACAATATGCAGTTGCCCCCTTTGCGACTACAGCATCCTCCACTTTTCTGGGAAGGCTTTCCACTTGATTTTGGAGGGTGTCTGTGGGAATTTGTGCCCATTTGTGAGGTCAGGTACTGATGTTGGCTCACCATCAGTGGTCCAGTTCATCTCAAAGGTGTTCAGTAGGGTTGAGGTCAGGGATCTGTGCAGGACACTGAAGTTCCTCCACACCAAACTGGTCAAACCATGTCTTTATGGAGCTGGATTTGTACACATGGGCACAGGTATGCTGGAACTGAAAAGGGTCTTCACCAAACTGTTACCACAAGGTTGGAAGAGCCCAATTGTCTACAATGTTACTGTATGATGGAGTATGACCAACACCCTTCCCTAGAGACAATATGCAGTTGCCCCCTTTGCGACTACAGCATCCTCCACTTTTCTGGGAAGGCTTTTCACAAGATTGTGAAGGGTGTCTGTGGGAAATTGTGGAGGGTGTCTACGCAGGACACTCGAGTTCCTCCTCCCGAAACTTATCAAACCATGTCTTTATGGAGCTGGATTTGTACACAGGGGCACTGTTTTGCTGGAACTGAAAAGGGTCTTCTCCAAACTGTTACCATAAGGTTGGAAGAGCCCAATTGTCTACAATGTCTTTGTATGATGGAGTATGACCAACACCCTTCCCTAGAGACAATATACAGTTGCCCCCTTTGCGACTACAGCATCCTCCACTTTTCTGGGAAGGCTTTCCACTTGATTTTGGAGAGTGTCTGTGGGAATTTGTGCCCATTTGTGAGGTCAGGTACTGATGTTGGCTCACCATCAGTGGTCCAGTTCATCTCAAAGGTGTTCAGTAGGGTTGAGGTCAGGGATCTGTGCAGGACACTGAAGTTCCTCCACACCAAACTGGTCAAACCATGTCTTTATGGAGCTGGATTTGTACACATGGGCACAGGTATGCTGGAACTGAAAAGGGTCTTCACCAAACTGTTACCACAAGGTTGGAAGAGCCCAATTGTCTACAATGTTATTGTATGATGGAGTATGACCAACACCCTTCCCTAGAGACAATATGCAGTTGCCCCCTTTGCGACTACAGCATCCTCCACTTTTCTGGGAAGGCTTTCCACAAGATTGTGAAGGGTGTCTGTGGGAAATTGTGGAGGGTGTCTACGCAGGACACTCGAGTTCCTCCTCCCGAAACTTATCAAACCATGTCTTTATGGAGCTGGATTTGTACACATGGGCACTGTTTTGCTGGAACTGAAAAGGGTCTTCACCAAACTGTTACCACAAGGTTGGAAGAGCACAATTGTCTCCAATGTTATTGTATGATGGAGTATGACCAACACCCTTCCCTAGAGACAATATACAGTTGCCCCCTTTGTGACTACAGCATCCTCCACTTTTCTGGGAAGGCTTTCCACAAGATTGTGGATGGTGTCTGTGGGAAATTGTGGAGGGTGTCTATGCAGGACACTCGAGTTCCTCCTCCCGAAACTTATCAAACCATGTCTTTATGGAGCTGGCTTTGTACACAGTCATGCCGGAACCGAAAATGATCTTCACTACTCTTCTCAGGTTTATCCTTTGTATGGAGATTTGTCTTCACCATCTGCCTCTGAGACGCCCGAAAAAAAATCTGGCTTTAGATACAATTGAATGTGTAGCTCTTATAATTTCCTGTATGGATCCATATTAAGAATCTCCAAAGGCGTCAGACATGTTCTAACAAATACTCTACATCCAACGTTTGTTGGACGCGACCTATAGGAGGCTGTCATTCAAATGCTATGGCTGACTTCCGTTCCATGGCTTGTGTTTGTCTTTACAGCCAATTCCGTTCGGTTATTTCTATCTGAGAGCCTTAATGTCTTAGAGGACCATCCCACCCCGAGACCATATCCAACCGGAGGAGTTGGCAGGAGTGAAGGACCTCAATCCCAGATGACTGGTTTGGAAATGTCAACCGTTGGGTCGTGAATTAAAATCGTTACACAAGTGGGTTGTCACCATGGGGTTTAGTTCTGTGCGATGCAGATAATGGAAATCAGGCTTCCTCCGCCTAAAGCAAACACAAGGAGCCTCTCCATCACTGGCCAGGAAAGGGAATGGCCCATCCATCTGACCGGCCAACACTGGCATGAAAGGGGCAAAGACGGACATACGTTATAAGTAGACACGGCTGAGGTTCACTTGAGGTTCACGGCTGTTCCCAAATCTGAAACTCCAAAGAATCTATTCTGGTCCCAGACACTAGAACCTTATTTTACTGCCAAGCTCAGCAGAGATCCTCCTTTGATGCAGAATTAGTGGGGGGCGGAAAGAAAGCGGGCACCAGTAAGCAACAAATTAAACCGTATTCCAATTATTGATGTATCTTCTTGAACCGCAATGACGGGAGAGTGTAGTCGGTGATTGTAGGAGGCCTTTGTTGGTTGTCTCCGAGGGAATCCAACTTTCACTAATCTTTTTTTTTTTCTTTTTTGCCTTAAATCTCAACTCTGGCCGTCCCTTCATTCTTGAACAATTGTATAGTCTCTGCTCCTGGACTGAAATGGCTTACTCTGATTTCACTGCCCACAGACCTGGGAACGTAGCACAAGGATGGTGGGAACCCCTCATAATGGGCACAAGGGGTGTACAGACCCGGGAACTCAGCACAGGGATGGTGGGAGCCCCTCATAATGGGCACAGGGGGTGTACAGACCCGGGAACGCAGCACAGGGATGGTGGGAACCCCTCATAATGGTCACAGTGGGCATACAGACCCGGGAACTCGGCACAGGGATGGTGGGAACCCCTCATAGTGGGCACAGCGGGCATACAGACCCGGGAACTCGGCACAGGGATGGTGGGAACCCTTCATAGTGGGCACAGCGGGCGTACAGACCTGGGAACTCAGCACAGGGATGATGGAAACCCCTCATAATGGGCACAGTGGGTGTACAGACCCGGGAACTCAGCACAGGGATGGTGGGAACCCCTCACAATGGGCACAGCAGGTGTAGAGACTCGGCATAGGGATGGTGGGAACCCCTCACAATGGGCACAGCAGGGGTACAGACCCAGGAACTCAGCACAGGGATGGTGGGAACCCCTCATAATGGGCACAGCAGGTGTACAGACCCAGGAACTCAGCACAGGGATGGTGGGAACCCTTCATAATGGGCACATCAGGTGTACCGACTTGGCATAGGGATGGTGGGAACCCCTCATAATGGGCACAGCAGGTGTACAGACCCAGGAACTCAGCACAGGGATGGTGGGAACCCCTCACAATGGGCACAGCATGTGTACAGACTCGGCATAGGGATGGTGGGAACCCCTCATAATGGGCACAGCAGGTGTACCGACTTGGCATAGGGATGGTGGGAACCCCTCATAATGGGCACAGCAGGTGTACAGACCCAGGAACTCAGCACAGGGATGGTGGGAACCCCTCATAATGGGCACAGCGCGTGTACAGACTCAGCATAGGGATGGTGGGAACCCCTCACAATGGGCACAGCAGGTGTACCGACTTGGCATAGGGATGGTGGGAACCCCTCATAATGGGCACAGCAGGTGTACCGACTTGGCATAGGGATGGTGGGAACCCCTCATAATGGGCACAGCGGGTGGAGTTCATCTTTGACACCCTGAGTTCTGTATCTGGCAGGGCAGTATGTCTTCATTCCACCTTCATAGCCGGCGGCTCTCTTGGAGTTTATATAATATCTGCTTTTCCAGGAACCTCGGTGGCCCCCCTCCCCCCCTCCAGAGACCCAGCGACACGGAATCAGAACCAAGCAAACCTTCAATCCGTTGCTTAGGCATCCCATGCTGCCCGCGGCTCTCGCCAGGAAGTGAGCTGATGAGAAGCTTTTCTGCGTCTTTTTCCTTTTGGGTCATATTTCAGCTTTGACTTTTCGCAGAACGTTGGGATTCCAGCAGCGATTTCATTCTGTCGGGCTAAGTGGGCTCTGGAGATTTCCAATCACAATAAATATTCTGGATTCTAACTCAATACTCACATTAGTCTCCCCGTCCCGCGACTCGCCTCGTCGTCTGATAAGTCAGCGCGTCTTCTGAGCAGACAAAGCGATGAATCCCCGAATTAGGAGACATCCGAAGCATGAGATGGGGGATCTGCGGCTGAATTGGATTTGTAAACATGAGGCCGGGAAAAAGATGTCCTGCGGGCTGCAATATATCGCCGCCGCCGCCGATTCGTACTGTGCGCAATGGGTGTAAAGGGCGTGTCCAGATAGTATCTAAATTCACCCCCTCCCCCACCCAATTGGTATAGTATGCGCAATGGCCATAAAAGGGTATGTCCAGTTATAATCTCAATGTACCCCCCCCAATTGGCTGAAGAGGTCTAAAGGGTATGTCCAGGCATCATCTATATGTACCCCCCAATTGGTAAAGTATGCGCAATGGCTGTAAAGGGCGTGTCCAGTTATAATCTCAATGTACCCCCCAACTGGTAATGTACATGAAATGGCTGTAAAGGGCGTGTCCAGATAGTATCTAAATTCACCCCCTCCCCCACCCAATTGGTATAGTATGCGCAATGGCCATAAAAGGGTATGTCCAGTTATAATCTCAATGTACCCCCCCAATTGGCTGAAGAGGTCTAAAGGGTATGTCCAGGCATCATCTATATGTACCCCCCAATTGGTATAGTATGCGCAATGGCTGTAAAGGGTATGTCCAGGTATAATCTCAATGTACCCCCCCAATTGGCTGAAGAGGTCTAAAGGGTATGTCCAGGCATCATCTATATGTACCCCCCAATTGGTATAGTATGCGCAATGGCTGTAAAGGGTATGTCCAGGTATAATCTCAATGTACCCCCCCAATTGGCTGAAGAGGTCTAAAGGGTATGTCCAGGCATCATCTATATGTACCCCCCAATTGGTATAGTATGCGCAATGGCTGTAAAGGGTATGTCCAGTTATAATCTCAATGTACCCCCCAACTGGTAATGTACATGAAATGGCTGTAAAGGGTATGTCCAGATAGTATCTAAATTCACCCCCTCCCCCACCCAATTGGTAAAGTATGCGCAAGGGCTGTAAAGGGTATGTCCAGTTATAATCTCAATGCACCCCCCCAATTGGTAACATACATGCAATGGCTGAAGAGGTGTAAGGGAATGCCCCGGCATCGCTCATATATACCCCAAATCAGTCAAATTCGTACAATGACTGCAAAGAGTATGTCCAGGCATCATCTAAATGTACCCCCCAATTGGTAAAGTATGTGCAATGGCCGTAGAGGGTATGTCAAGGCATTACCCACCAGGGGCAGACTGACAATTCATGGGGCCCCCGGGCAATAGGGGATCATGGGGCCCCTGTGTCCTTGCCCAAACCCAAAAAAGCCTATGAAAAAGGTACCAGGGGCATCTCATGGGGCCCCCTACTGACCCCCAGGCCCTCGGGCAGTACCCGAGTTTCCAAATGGTCAGTCCGCCCCTGTTACCCACATTTATCCCCCAATTGGTATAGTATGCGCAATGGCTGTAAAGGGCGTGTCCAGTTATAATCTCAATGCACCCCCCCAACTGGTAATGTACATGAAATGGCCGTAAAGGGTATGTCCAGATAGTATCTAAATTCACCCCCTCCCCCACCCAATTGGTAAAGTATGTGCAATGGCCGTAAAGGGTATGTCCAGATAGTATCTAAATTCACCCCCCCCCCCCACCCAATTGGTAAAGTATGTGCAATGGCCGTAAAGGGTATGTCCAGGCATTACCCACATTTATCCTCCAATTGGATTCAGTGCGGCATAATTTTTTAAAATTTGATCAGCGTTTCTAACAGGTAGGGCAACCTATTCAAATGGATGGGGCGCCCTGCAAGTGACATTCAGGTGCAAACATGAACGCATAGGTGTGAACCGAGTGTAAATGCACCCCCCCCACCCCCACCATTTGGTTAAATATGTGCAATGGCCATGAAGGGAATGTCCAGGCAGTAAACAAATATACCCCTCCAATTGATGAAGTTTGCACAATGGCCATAAAAGGTATGTCCACGCAACGGCCAATTTTACCCCCCCCCCCCCTCCATAAGTAAAGTATGCACAATGTCCGTAAGAGATGTATCCAGGCATTACCCAAATTTACCCACAATAGGTAACTTCTGGACAATGGTTGTGAAGGTATGTCCAGACATTACCTAGATTTACCCCATAGCCATAAAGGCATGGCCCGGGCATTAATTAAATGTATCCCCCAATCGGTAAAGTAAATGCAATGACTGTAAAGGGCGTGTCCAGGTATTATTCAAATATAGCCTCCACCCCCCCTTCCCAACTGATAAAGTATGTGCAATGGCCATAAAGGGTCCAATTGGTAAATTATGCACAATGGCTATAAAGAGTGTCAGACATTGTCAAATATACCACCCTCCCCCAATGAGTAAAAAACATGCAATGTACGTAAGGGGTGTGTCCAGGCATTTCCCAACTTTACCACCCCCCCCCCCCCCCAATTGGTAAAGTATGCATCATGGCTGTAAAGGGTATATCCAGCCAATACCCAAATCCCCCCAATTGGTAAATTCCACAAAATGGCTGTAAAGGGTATGTCCAGATATTATCCAAAAATTACCTCCCCCCCACCCAAATCAGTCAAATATGTGCTAAAGGGTATGCCCAAGCATTGACCAGCCCCCTAATTAAAGTATGCGCACTGGCCATAAGGGGTATGTCCAAGAATGACCCAAATCTACCCCCGACTGGTAAATATGTATACTGGCCATAAGGGGTATGTCCAGGCATTACCCAAATCTGCCCCCGATTGGTAAATATGTATACTGGCCATAAGGGGTATGTCCAGGCATTACCCAAATCTGCCCCCGATTGGTAAATATGTATACTGGCCATAAGGGGTGTATCCAGGCATTACCCAAATCTACCCCCGATTGGTAAATATTTGCACTGGCCATAAGGGGGGAGGGGAACCAGGCATTACCCAAATCTGCCCCCGATTGGTAAATATGTGTACTGGCCATAAGGGGTGTGTCCAAGAATTACCCAAATCTACCCCCGATTGGTAAATATGTGTACTGGCCATAAGGGGTATGCCCATTCATTACCCAAATCTACCCCCGATTGGTAAATATGTGCGCTGGCCATAAGGGGGGAGGGGAACCAGACATTACCCAAATCTGCCCCCGATTGGTAAATATGTGCGCTGGCCATAAGGGGTGTATCCAGGCATTACCCAAATCTGCCCCCGATTGGTAAATATGTATACTGGCCATAAGGGGTGTATCCAGGCATTACCCAAATCTACCCCCGATTGGTAAATATGTGCGCTGGCCATAAGGGGGGAGGGGAACCAGGCATTACCCAAATCTGCCCCCGATTGGTAAATATGTGTACTGGCCATAAGGGGTGTGTCCAAGAATTACCCAAATCTGCCCCCGATTGGTAAATATGTGTACTGGCCATAAGGGGTGTGTCCAAGAATTACCCAAATCTGCCCCCGATTGGTAAATATGTGTACTGGCCATAAGGTGTATGTCTAGGTATTACCCAAATCAATGGATGCCCCCCATTGATGAAGTACTTGTAATGTATTGGAGAAAGTATGTTTAGGTATTACCCAAATGTCCCCCAATCAGTAAAGTTCAATACATTCAATAGCCACGGCTCAATGGACATTGGGTAAAGTATGGGCAATGTCCATAAAGGGCATTACCCAAATTTCCCCCCCACCACTAGTAAAGCATGTGCAATGGCCATTAAGATATGTCCAAGAATTTCTCGAGTATCTCCAGCTCCCCATCAGTAAATACGAGGGTCTGTCCAGGCATTACCTAGCATGTGTAATGGTCTTAGAGACTTTGTCCAGGTATCACCCAAATGTACCCCCCACTCAGTCAGTGAAGGATATGCAATGGCCATAAGGGGGGTGTTTCCAGGCATTTTCCAAATCCTGTCCCCCCCCCCATTGGTGCAGTACAAACAATACCCAAAAATGCCATGTCCAGATATGACTCATATTGACCCCCAACTTCTGACACTCCATGATATCATGATCCACCATCGCCAGGCTTGTACATTACTTGGAGGATCTGTTGAAGGGTGGGGGGTGGGGTGGGGGGATTAGTTCATAAGGTATGTTGGGCTCTAATGTGGCTTTCATTTTCCCCCCGCCCATCACTTCCAACACATTGTTTTCCTGGCCTCCCTGACTCTAAACCCCGCCCCCTTGGCATCATAAATACGCTTCGATTATCAAAGCCAACATTGTAGATAAAAACGAAGTTTAGAAAATCAAGATTTCCTGTAAGATGAAGGCGGCAGGTCATGGCCATCCGCATGCGCCAGATACCATCTTCACCCGACCACCCATATCTGCCAGTTGGGGGTCCTGCGTGCTCTGAACCAGGAGCCAAGAAAACACGCGGACGCACAATATTTTCGGATACATTTCCATATTTTGTCTCCGCCACTTTCCTTGAAGCGATTTCCCCAAGAACGCCGAGCCCGCTACTTATATAAAGAACAAATAGACATTGCGCTGTTCCTGGAAAGGCTTCGGATGCCCCGGCTCTCTGCTTGGCAGCGCGGCCCGAAGAATCGCGCCAGCTGCTCCATCTTTCGGCAGAAGAGCCCAGGGTGCAGTTCGGGGGACGGATTCCAAATTCTGCATCCCTCCTGGCATTCGTTCGGATGCATTTAGATCTCATTACTGATCTGGTACTTGGACGGCGTACACCCGGTTCACGCTTCATAAATAAATACAAGATAATAGCGCGGTGCATGGCTGGGTGGCTGTTTATGGAGCGGGATGGAGATATTATTAACTGTAAAGGCAGAAAAAAACAAAAAAACAATTATGTAACAAAAATGTGACAACTGCCTAGTCTTCCAGTAAAATGAGATTGTCTTCCATTGTCCTGCAAACGTTGTGTGCGCTGCAACTGAACACCAATCTGCCTGCGTGAACCCAACTTTCATGAGCTGTCTTCCAGCTCCTACATCTCTCTCAGCTATAGGGCAGGGCCGGATCTACCCCTCTGATCTGGGGGTGCAGGCAATGTCAAGGGGCATAAATTCAGCACTGAGTGTGAGTCAATCCAACCCGTATTCCCTGGTCCACTGACGTCCTTCTGTACCACGAGCCACCAACTGGAAGTCTGACAGGTAGTGCAGAGGGGGTGCAGGTGTGCACAGGGAACAATTGTATGTATTTAGGCTGTCCCTTTATATCAGGTGTCCCTATCAGAGACCCCCTCCCATATCAGGGTCTCCGTCGGTGTCCCCTCTTATATCAGGTGTCCCTATCAGAGACCCCCTCCCATATCAGGGTCTCCGTCGGTGTCCCCTCTTATATCAGGTGTCCCTATCAGAGACCCCCTCCCATATCAGGGTCTCCGTCGGTGTCCCCTCTTATATCAGGTGTCCCTATCAGAGACCCCCTCCCATATCAGGGTCTCCGTCGGTGTCCCCTCTTATATCAGGTGTCCCTATCATAGAACCCCTCCCATATCAGGGTCTCCGTCGGTGTCCCCTCTTATATCAGGTGTCCCTATCAGAGACCCCCTCCCATATCAGGGTCTCCGTCGGTGTCCCCTCTTATATCAGGTGTCCCTATCATAGAACCCCTCCCATATCAGGGTCTCCGTCGGTGTCCCCTCTTATATCAGGTGTCCCTATCAGAGACCCCCTCCCATATCAGGGTCTCCGTCGGTGTCCCCTCTTATATCAGGTGTCCCTATCAGAGACCCCCTCCCATATCAGGGTCTCCATCGGTGTCCCCTCTTATATCAGGTGTCCCTATCAGAGACCCCCTCCCATATCAGGGTCTCCATCGGTGTCCCCTTATATCAGGTGTCCCTATCAGAGACCCCCTCCCATATCAGGGTCTCCGTCGGTGTCCCCTCTTATATCAGGTGTCCCTATCAGAGACCCCCTCCCATATCAGGGTCTCCATCGGTGTCCCCTCTTATATCAGGTGTCCCTATCAGAGACCCCTCCCATATCAGGGTCTCCATCGGTGTCCCCTCTTATATCAGGTGTCCCTATCAGAGACCCCTCCCATATCAGGGTCTCCATCAGTGTCCCCTCTTATATCAGGTGTCCTTATCAAAGACCCCCTCCCACATCAGGGTCTCCATTGGTGTCTCCACTTACATCAGGCATCCTTATCAGTATCCCCCGATATCAGGGTCTCCACTTATATCAGGTGTCCCCATCAGAGACCCCCTCCCATATCAGGGTCTCCGTCAGTGTCTTCACTTACATCAGGTGTCCTTATCAGATTCCCCCCACTATTTGGGTCCCCACTTATATCATGTGTCCCCATCAGAGACCCCCTCCCATATCAAGGTCTCCATCAGTGTCCCCTCTTATATCAGGTGTCCCCATCAGAGACCTCCTCCCATATCAGGGTCTCCATCGGTGTCTCCACTTACGTCAGGTGTCCTTATCAGTATCCCCCCATATCAGGGTCCATTAATGAACCAGTAGGAACCAATGACATGGCCAAAGTTCGGTCTGAAGAGCCATCAGCTCATCCTATGTTATCATCTTTATTTCCTATAATCGTGAGCTCCACCTAGTGGCCATAATGTGGTATTTTTCTGATTTCCTGATTGATTTGGGGAAAATGATGCATTATGGCTACTAGATGGAGCTGACAATCATAGGAAATAAACGTATTAGACCCGTTGTGGGGATTATTTGCAGCGGTTGTATGAATGATGACCCCCTGTGTGTTATACATGTGCATTCAGGTAGTCGCCAGGGCAGTAAGAGTCAGACTGGAGGAGGCCTCCCAGCTCTTATAGCCAGTATCAGATGAAGGTAACATCAATGTGAAATAGCCATCAGGCTAGTGGACTTACATACTGAGCCATCTACATAGCGTGGTCTTCATACGGCATACATATAATGATACAAGGGGTCTGAAGCGGCGGGGTCTGAAGCGGCAAGGTCCTGGGGTCTGAAGCGGCGGGGTCCTGGGGTCTGAAGCGGCGGGGTCCTGGGGTGTGAAGCGGTGGGGTCCTGGGGTCTGAAGTGGCGGGGTCCTGGGGTCTGAAGCGGCGGGATTTTGGGGTCTGAAGTGGCGGGGTCCTGGGGTGTGAAGCGGGGGGTTCCTGGGGTCTGAAGAGGCGGGGTCCTGGGGTGTGAAGCGGCGGGGTCCTGGGGTGTGAAGCGGTGGGATTTTGGGGTCTGAAGCGGCGGGGTCCTGGGGTGTGAAGCGGTTGGGTCCTGGGGTGTGAAGCGGCAGGATCCTGGGGTGTGAAGCGGCGGGGTCCAGGGTTCTGAAGCGGCGGGGTCCTGGGGTCTGAAGCGGTGGGGTCCTGGGGTGTGAAGCGGCGGGGTCCTGGGGTCTGAAGCGGCGGGGTCCTGGGGTCTGAAGCGGCGGGGTCCTGGGGTCTGAAGCGGCGGGATTTTGGGGTCTGAAGCGGCGGGGTCCTGGGGTGTGAAGCGGGGGGTCCTGGGGTCTGAAGAGGCGGGGTCCTAGGGTGTGAAGCGGCGGGGTCCTGGGGTGTGAAGCGGTGGGATTTTGGGGTCTGAAGCGGCGGGGTCCTGGGGTGTGAAGCGGTTGGGTACTGGGGTGTGAAGCGGCGGGGTCCTGGGGTGTGAAGCGGCGGGGTCCTGGGGTGTGAAGCGGTGGGGTCCAGGGTTCTGAAGCGGCGGGGTCCTGGGGTCTGAAGCGGCGGGGTCCTGGGGTGTGAAGCGGCGGGGTCCTGGGGTCTGAAGCGGCGGGATTTTGGGGTCTGAAGCGGCGGGGTCCTGGGGTGTGAAGCGGGGGGGTCCTGGGGTCTGAAGAGGTGGGGTCTGGGGTGTGAAGCGGCGGGGTCCTGGGGTGTGAAGCAGGGGGGTCCTGGGGTCTGAAGAGGTGGGTCCTGGGGTGTGAAGCGGCGGGGTCCTGGGGTCTGAAGAGGTGGGGTCCTGGGGTGTGAAGAGGTGGGGTCCTGGGGTGTGGAAGCGGCGGGGTCCTCAGTGACGGCCCTCCAAGGATAGGAAGAGAAAAGTAAAAGGTTGTGAACACAATCCCGCTTCCTCTGCCTGGATGTATTAGAGGAACATTTTATCCTGGAGGTCCCCATGCTGGTTCTGGTGAATTCATGAAGAGTCTGCGCCAATTACAGAGTCCGAACTCCGTGACTTCTCCACGACTATTGTCCACCTTCCCCTGACACAGCGAGCGCGGCTCCTCCACTCCCATATTTCATGATTTCTCACATTCTGTGATGGTGGTTTGTAATAATATAGAAGCTCAATGTAACAATGTAACATAATGTAACCTCCAACATCATGAAGGAGATTCCGACTCTGCGACCCACGGAAATGTGTTTAGGCTGCAGCTTCATAGATCCAACCTGTCTGCTGGCAGAACTCCGTCATGTGTCACAGGATCCTCATCATTTACAGCAGGAGATAAAGGATCTCATGGATTGGATTTCAGAGCTCTGACATATACCGCAGCGCTGTACAGAGAACACTGAGCCAGTCCCATCAGTCTCTGCACCAGAGGAGCTTACGCTCTAACGTCCCCTCCCCCACAGTCCCATCAGTCTCTGCACCAGAGGAGCTTACACTCTAACGTCCCCTCCCCCACAGTCACATCAGTCTCTGCACCAAAGGAGCTTACGCTCTAACGTCCCCTCCCCCACAGTCCCATCAGTCTCTGTACCTGAGGAGCTTACACTCTAATGTCCCCTCCCCCACAGTCACATCAGCCTCTGTACCAGAGGAGCTTACACTCTAATGTCCCCTCCCCCACAGTCTCATCAGTCTCTGCACCAGAGGAGCTTACACTCTAACGTCCCCTCCCCCACAGTCCCATCAGTCTCTGTACCTGAGGAGCTTACACTCTAACGTCCTCTCCCCCACAGTCACATCAGCCTCTGTACCAGAGGAGCTTACAATCTAATGTCCCCTCCCCCACAGTCACATCAGTCTCTGCCCCCAAGGAACTCTAATGTCCCCTCCCCCCAGTCCCATCAGTCTCTGTACCAGAGGAGCTTACACTCTAATGTTACCTCCCCCACAGTCACATCAGTCTCTTCTCCTGAGGAACTCTAATGTCCCCTCCCCCACAGTCCCTATCCTACTAACATTTTTATTAGCTGGAGAGGATCAGTTCCTGTATATGCCCCCCCTCCTGTCCAAGTGCAAAACAGAATGTAACAGGGAGGATGCATGGGCCCCCTGGAGCATGGGGTGGGCTTGCCATTGCAACCCCTGATTCAACATTAGTGGTTTGGGGAAGGGGGGGTGGTAAAACACATCTCAGTTATGGGATTTTATGCCCCCCACTCAAACCCCAAATGTAAAGAAGCCCTTACTGTCCTGAGCCCCTATAAGGCTGTTTCACACTGATGTTCTGAGGTTTATGTGGCTCCTGCTCTCTCTGTGGCCTCCTACTTCCTCTCTGGCTCAATGTACTCTGATACTTTGGGACAGGGGGTTGGCAAGCCCAGACCACGATCAGCATGTTGCTGACCCTGGGCATGCACTTCCCTGGTTTGGTCGAGGGACAAATCAAAGGGCTCCGAGGGCCATGCATGGCCCATGGGCCACAGGTTGAGTACCCCTGATATATAAGCAATGCAAAAGCCATTGCATGGCCGCTGTCATTGTGCACATTGTGTCACCCAACAAAGAAGGGCACAGCCAAGAGTGTGGCCCCTGTCATTCAACAGTGCAGGGATGGACAGGAGATCCGATGACCAACATTCAACAGTGCAAGGCTGGACAGGGGATCCGATGACCATCATTCAACAGTGCAGGGATGGACAGGAGATCTGATGACCATCATTCAACAGTGCAGGGATGGACAGGAGATCCGATGACCAACATTCAACAGTGCAGGGATGGACAGGAGATCTGATGACCAACATTCAACAGTGCAGGGCTGGACAGGAGATCTGATGACCAACATTCAACAGTGCAGGGATGGACAGGAGATCCAATGACCAACATTCAACAGTGCAGGGCTGGACAGGAGATCCGATGACCAACATTCAACAGTGCAGGGCTGGACAGGAGATCTGATGACCATCATTCAACAGTGCAGGGATGGACAGGCGATCCAATGACCAACATTCAACAGTGCAGGGCTGGACAGGAGATCTGATGACCATCATTCAACAGTGCAGGGATGGACAGGAGATCTGATGACCAACATTCAACAGTGCAGGGATGGACAGGAGATCTGATGACCAACATTCAACAGTGCAGGGATGGACAGGAGATCCAATGACCAACATTCAACAGTGCAGGGCTGGACAGGAGATCCGATGACCAACATTCAACAGTGCAGGGATGGACAGGAGATCTGATGACCATCATCCAACAGTGCAGGGCTGGACAGGAGATCTGATGACCATCATTCAACAGTGCAGGGCTGGACAGGGGATGTGGTCACTGTTTTTAAAAGATCAGAGTTGGGTAAGGGGATGTCTGATGTCATTTGAGAGAGTGGCCACCATCATTCAATAGAGCAGAGATGGGAGGGGAATGTGGCCACCATCATTCAACAGTGAGAGCTGGGTGGAGGCACTGCCACTGTCATTCAACAGAGCAGGCCTGGACATGGGACATGCTCACATCATTAAAGAGATCAAGGCTGGGGGCAGGGCGAGGCCGGTTTTATCCTGCAGATCAGGGCTGGGCAGGGGATGTGGCCACCATCATTCAACAGATCAGGAATGGCTGAGAGATGTGGTCACCACTATTCATCAGATCAGGGCTGGGCAGGGGATGTGGCCACCATCATTTAACAGATCAGGAATGGCTGAGAGATGCGGTCACCGTCATTCAACAGATCAGGAATGGCTGAGAGATGAGGTCACCATCATTCAACAGATCAGGAATGGCTGAGAGATGCGGGCACCATCATTCAACAGATCAGGAATGGCTGAGAGATGTGGTCACCATCATTCATCAGATCAGGAATGGCTGAGAGATGTGGTCACCACCATTCATCAGAAGAGCAGGGCTGGATGGGGGATATGGCCACTGTTATTCAACAGAGGGTGGTGGACCCATCGCTGTCATCCAACAGATCACCAATATATAAATGGAATCATAATTTTGGGGGTAACTTACACTTTAAGCACAATTCTACAAACACTTCAGGGCCACAATATTTGGAGATCAGATGACCTATTAGCTGTGGAGGACAACTGGAGGAAACAAACGGAATATACTCAACACAGAGAGAATGTAGTCTAAGCAGACAGTGACCCTACTGGGAACTGGAACCAGGACCAGTACAGCAAAGCTCCAGTGCTCCACATAGAGCCACCATGCTGTCTGAAGTGATGATGGAATTACAACGCATTTGCAGCTCCTTTTTTCATGCAAATCCATAAGAGCTCCGGAAATCCTCCGCGCCTCTCTCACTCGGCGCCCACACGAGCCTCCGGAATAAAACCTGTTGTTTTTTTTCCTTCCATGTAATTGACTGAAAGCTCGTCATCCTGATCCCTGACTTTAGTGCCCCCCCCCCCCATTCACCTGGGTCTGGCAGCCGGGGCGGTGTTTTCTGTATTCTTGGACGATTAATTGTAGCCATAGAAACAAAATTGGTTTTCCATTGTGCCGGCTAACGACAGGAGAGTGCGCTTTCACTCCTCCGAACCTGCGGCGAGCTTGATTGGCAGCACTGCAGAATTATTACTGCAAAGTATTCCGCAAAGTGATTGTGTATTTGTTTTCTTTGTTGTTCTGGGACGCTGCGTTGTTATCACCGCCGCCGCCGCCTGAAATATCCGTGACCTTAACGGGATTGAGGTGTTATTATTGTGGTGTATGAGGTGCTATGGATGCAGAGTGCTCCTTGCTGGTCCATGTAGGACCATGTAGGACCATGTAGGACCATGTATGTCCATGTAGGTCCATGTAGGTCCATGTAGGTCCATGTAGGACCATGACACGGAGCCGGTCACATAGTACCATTGTATACTTGATTGTGGGGATCAGGGTCCAACACTTAAAGTGCACCTGTCATGACAGCAACATGTGGAATGCCATAGCTGCAGGGGTGTATTTTGGTTTTGTGCTGCCCTAGGCAAGACTAAAATCGGGCCCCCCCCCCCCCATCTAAATTTGTCCCACCCCAGCTGCAGTTTACTGTTCTTGTCTCAGGGTGTGATGAGGAAGCTGCAGTCGTTCACACTGAATAGTTGCTCGTTCATCAGACCCTGAGACATGATTGATCCAAGTGCCACATATGTGATCAGTGGGGCAGAGGATGGGGTCATCAGGGCAGAGGATTGGGTCAGCAGGGTATAGGACAGAGGTCAGTAGGGCAGAGCATGGGGTCAGTAGGGCAGAGCATGGGGTCAGTGAGGCGGAGGATGGGTTCAGCAGGGCATAGGACAGAGGTCAGTAGTGCAGAGCATGGGGTCAGTGGGGCAGGGGATGTTGTCAGCAGGGCACAGGATGGGATCAGCGGAGCAGAGGACGGGGTCAGCAGAGCATGTGGTCAGCAGGGCATACGATGGGGTCAGCGGGGCATACGATGTGGTCAGCAGGGCAGAGTATGGGGCCAGCAAGGTATAGGACGGGGGTCAGTAGGGCAGAGCATGGGGTCAGTGAGGCAGAGGATGGGTTCAGCAGGGCATAGGACAGGGGTCAGTAGTGCAGAGCATGGGATCAAGTGGGGCAGGGGATGGTGTCAGCAGGGCATCGGATGGGATCAGTGGGGCAGAGGACAGGGTCAGTAGGGCAGAGCATGTGGTCAATGAGACAGAGGATGGGTGCAGCAAGGCATAGGATGGGGTCAGCAGGGCAGAGGATGGAGCCAGCAGGGTATAGGATGGGGGTCAGTAGGGCAGAGCATGTGGTCAGTGGGGCAGGGGATGGGGTCAGCAGGGCACAGGATGGGATCAGCGAGGCAGGGGACAGGGTCAGCAAGGCAGAGAATGTGGTCAGTGGGGCAGAGGATGGGGTCAGCGGGGCAGAGGATAGGGTCAGCAAGGCAGAGAATGTGGTCAGCGGGGCAGAGGATGGGGTCAGCGGGGCAGAGGATAGGGTCAGCAGGGCACAGGATAGGGTCATCAGGGCACAGGATGGAGTCAGCAGGGCAGAGGATGGGGTCATCGGGGCAGAGGATGGGGTCAGCAGGGCACAGGATGGAGTCAGCAGGGCAGAGGATGGGGTCAGCGGGGCAGAGGATGGGGTCAGCGGGGCAGAGGATGGGGTCAGCAGGGCACAGGATGGAGTCAGCAGGGCAGAGGATGGGGTCAGCAGGCCTTTCTCTCTCCCTCCTGTACACTATACACACTTCTCTCTATATATCTCTGCACAGTTATCACTTCTCTCATGCCCCCCTCCTGTCACTGCCCTGCCCCAACCTCAACATCACAGCTCCTCTCGCCATCCCTCCTTTTCAAGGAAACCCTCAGTCCGCTCCCCTCTTGCTCATTGGACTGTGCCCCCGTGCCCCTCCTCTCCCCATTTTCGATTAGCCCTTGCCGCCGCCTGTCAGCTGTCCCTGTCAAGCTACTTGGCCCCTCCCTGGCTGTAGTCATGGAGAAGGAGGTGAGAAAACAAAAACAATTGTTTGGGGCCACCACCTTGCCACCTTGGCTCGGGGGGGCTCAGTGGCAGCTGAATGGGGTGGAGAGGAGAGGAGGGGAGATGGCCCATGTTGCTACATGAAGAGAAGCCCTGAGTGGCCCAACCAGAGACACGGAGCCTCCTCCTCCATTACCTTGCCCGGTGTGACTTCTCCCATGGGGGTCCCCAACCTGCTGCTTCTCCTCACCCTGCCCTCAGACCCTGACTGTGTAGGAGCAGAGGGGGCTCTTTAAGTGGACAAATTAGGCAGCTGCAAGACCTAATTAAAGAGCCGCCTCTGCCCTTCTGCCTGGGGGGGCTGTGCCGCACCCCTGAAAAACACCTTGTTTTCCTCGCAGTAGGGACGCCCCATGCACAGCATAGTCTATGTAAGGCCAAAAACTGATTATTTGTAACTTGTATGGTCACCCAAAGCAAAAGAAATCCTCCCTCAGACACGGCACCAGAAACAAAACTTCTATTGGAAGATTGGGATTAGGATTGGTAAACCGAGGATTAGGGGTAGTATTTGTCAGGGTCGGAATTGGGATTGGTAAAGGGTTAATGTTAGGGTTCGAATTTATGGTTAGCATTGGTGTTGACATACAAAAGGTTAGTGTTAGGGTTAGTGTTAGGATTGGTATTACTGTTGATAGGCAAAGGCATAGGGTCAGTGCTTGGTAGGGTTGGAATGGGGGTTGATATACAAAGGGTTAGTCTTAGGGCTAGTGTTGGTTTTGATATACAAAGGGTTAGGATTAGTGTTAGGGTTAGCATGGGTTTTGATATACAAAGGGTTAGGATTAGTGTTAGGGTTAGCATGGGTTTTGATATACAAAGGGTTAGGATTAGTCTTAGGGTTAGCATGGGTTTTGATATACAAAGGGTTAGGATTAGTGTTAGGGTTAGCATTGGTTTTGATATACAAAGGGTTAGGATTAGTGTTAGGGTTAGCATTGGTTTTGATATACAAAGGGTTAGGATTAGTGTTAGGGTTAGCATCGGTTGTGATATACAAAGGGTTAGGTTTAGTGTTAGGGTTAGCATTGGTTTTGATATACAAAGGGTTAGGTTTAGGGCTAGCATTGGTTTTGATATACAAAGGGTTAGGATTAGTGTTAGGGTTAGCATCGGTTGTGATATACAAAGGGTTAGGTTTAGTGTTAGGGTTAGCATCGGTTGTGATATACAAAGGGTTAGGTTTAGTGTTAGGGTTAGCATTGGTTTTGATATACAAAGGGTTAGGTTTAGTGTTAGGGTTAGTATTGATTTTGATATACAAAGGGTTAGGTTTAGTGTTAGGGTTAGCATTGGTTTTGATATACAAAGGGTTAGTGTGAGGGTTAGTGTTATGGTTAGTGTTAGGGTTAGTGTTAGGATTAGTATTGCTGTTGATAGGCAAAGGCATAGAGTTAGTGTTTGTTAGGGATGGAATGGGGGTTGATATACAAAGGGTTAGTCTTAGGGCTAGCATTGGTTTTGATATACAAAGTGTCAGGTTTAGTGTTGGGGTTAGTGTTAGTATTAGGAATAGCATTGGAGCTGATACGCGAAGGCATAGAGTTAGTGCTTGTTAGGGTTAGAATGGGGGTTGGTAAACAAAGGGTTAGGTTTAGTGTTGGCATTATGATTAGCATTGGTGTTGATATAAGGGTTAGGTTTAGTGTTAGGCTACATTTAAACCTGTGGCTAAAGCTGCTGCACAAGCGGGACACTTTTTAGAGGCATCTGACAGGCGATAAGGAAGCGATACGTCTCCTCCTCACCGCTTGTTTTAATTCTGTAAATGCCACACCAAAACCAGCGGTTGTATGGTGCTTGTGACATGGCCTGTTTTTACCATCCCCCAACAGCAAGTGTTGACTAGCCCTAAGGGTAAGCATTAGGTGTTGACAAAGAAAGGGTTGAGTTACCATTTGCAATGGGGTTAGCATTGGTGTTGATATACAAAGGATTAGGGTTAGCGATGGGGTGAGAATTGGTGTTGATATCCCATTGACATTGGCTAGCATTGACATTGATATACTCATCAAAGGGTTAGGGTTGGTTTTAGGTAAGTATTAGGGTTAGTGTTGGGTTAAGTGTTAGCAATGGTGTTAAGATACAAAGGGTTAGGGTTAGGGTTAGGGTGAGCATAAGGCCAGTGTCGGGGTTGATAAAACAAGGAGTTAGGGAAGCCTCTCCCAACCTTTTACCTTAGAACCCTTGAAATAATTTTCAGGTCTTTGGGAACCCTTTCTAAAACCAATATATTGGGGGTCTAGAAAGAATGCCACCCTTATAGATCGTTAAAAAGATAATTGGTGTCATGCCATTGATTTTTCCAAGTGGTGTTGGCCCTGGAACTATGCATGCACCATCAAACGGGAGGTCACTCAGCCACAGCTCAAGGAACTTCTAGCAACCTCTCGAAGAACCCTAGTTGAGAACGGCCGGTTCATAGTGAGAAAAAGGGTTAGTGTTGGTGTTGACAAAGAAAGGGTTGAGTCCACCATTTGCAATGGGGTTAGCATTGGTGTTGATATACAAAGGATTAGGGTTAGCGATGGGGTGAGAATTGGTGTCGAGATCCCAAAAAATTACGGTTAGCATTGACATTGATATACTCATCAAAGGGTTAGGGTTGATTTTTGGGTAAGTATTAGAGTTAGTGTTGGGTTAAACGTTAGCAATGGTGTTGATATACAAAGGATTAGGGTTAGTGATGGGGCGAGAATTGGTGTCGATATCCCAAAACATTACGGGTAGCATTGACATTGATATACTCATCAAAGGGTTAGTGTTGGTTTTTGGGTAAGTGTTAGGGTTAGTGTTGGGTTAAGTGTTAGCAATGGTGTTAAGATACAAAGGGTTAGTGTTAGGGTGAGCATAAGGCCAGTGTCGGGGTTGATAAAACAAGGAGTTAGGGCAGCCTCTCCCAACCTTTTACCTTAGAACCCTTGAAATAATTTTCAGGTCTTTGGGAACCCTTCCTAAAACCAATATATTGGGGGTCTAGAAAGAATGCCACCCTTATAGATAGTTAAAAAGATAATTGGTGTCATGCCATTGATTTTTCCAAGTGGTGTTGGCTCTGAAACTATGCATGCACCATCAAACGGGAGGTCACTCAGCCACAGCTCAAGGAACTTCTAGCAACCTCTGGAAGAACCCTAGTTGAGAACGGCCAGTTCAGAGTGAGCATAAGGGTTAGTGTTGGTGTTGATAAAGAAAGGGTTGAGTCCACCATTTGCAATGGGGTTAGCATTGCTGTTGATATACAAAGGATTAGGGTTAGTGATGGGGTGAGAAATGGTGTTGAGATCCAAAAAAATTATGGTTAGCATTGACATTGACATACTCATCAAAGGGTTAGGGTTGGTTTTTGGGTAAGTATTAGGGCTGGTGTTGGGTTAAGAGTTAGCAATGGTGTTAGGATACAAAGGGTTAGGGTTGGTTTTGGGTAAGTATTAGGGTTAGTGTTGGGTTAAACGTTAGCAATGGTGTTGATATACAAAGGATTAGGGTTAGTGATGGGATGAGAATTGGTGTCGTTATCCCAAAAAATTACGGGTAGCATTGACATTGATATACTCATCAAAGGGTTAGTGTTGGTTTTTGGGTAAGTGTTAGGGTTAGTGTTGGGTTAAGTGTTAGCAATAATGTTAAGATACAAAGGGTTAGTGTTAGGGTGAGCATAAGGCTAGTGTCGGGGTTGATAAAACAAGGAGTTAGGGCAGCCTCTCCCAACCTTTTTACTTTAGAACCCTTGAAATAATTTTCAGGTCTTTGGGAACCCTTCCTAAAACCAATATATTGGGACTCTAGAAAGAATGCCACCCTTATAGATAGTTAAAAAGATAATTGGTGTCATGCCATTGATTCTTCCAAGTGGTGTTGGCTCTGGAACTATGCATGCACCATCAAACGGGAGGTCACTCAGCCACAGCTCAAGGAACCTCTAGCAACCTCTGGAAGAACCCTAGTTGAGAACATCCGGTTCAGAGAGAGCATAAGGGTTGGAATTGATAAACAAAGCCATTTATCACCATATCATCCCTGATATAGTCATCACATGAGCCTTGCCATTGTTCTTAAAAATTAAAAAAATTCCCATAAGTAGTCCCCATGAAGAAATCTTGAACATTTCAGTGAAGGTGTAATCTCTCTGCAACGTCAGGCCTCCTTGCTGAAAATATCTCCTTGACTAAACTACGAGGCAGATTGATGTACTGTATAATAATGAAAGGAAACTGCTGACCATCAATGATGTATCCGACATTGTTGTCCTCCATCTACGTAGCCAATGGCCGATGATCTATAGGACAAGCGGTGGCAATGAAGCAGTTACATAATACATTGTTTCTTTTACTATCTTTACTGGAAACATCTTTACACCCGGCTTCAGTTATCATGGCTCTGTCATCTCATCGCCGATAGGCCTACATCTGAAGGCCGATGTGCTAAAAACAGAGATCCCTCCCGTAGATATTGTGACTGATGAGAGACGACAGACCCATATTAATGTTAAACCGCAGTGAAGAGTAGAAGTGTGAAGGAGACGTCAACTAAAGATGGAGAAAGCCTTCCGCATAATGGAATGATCTTTGTCTACTGGACTCCGAGGCACGCCTGCAGATGTTACAAAGAAACTTCTGTGATCCCACCAGTCAGTGCCAGAGAAAAAGGAAAACATTAATTCGATCGTACGTTTCAAGTGTCTTCCGTTCAGTCCTAGATCTCCTCATCCACGGAACTTTCTCTATCCATCCCACCTCTACTTTTTGTTACTTGTCTACATTCAATGTGTCTCTCCCTCCTCCTCCTCCTCCCCCCACTTTAACTCCTTATCTCTTTTATGATTTCTCTTATTCCCCCCATTTATCTTTTTCTCTTTCATCAAGAGGAATCTGTGCCCCAAAACAATCAGAGGACAAATGGCTAGTCACCAGTATTGCTGGTGGTCTCTCTGAAGATGATCTACCCCCATTACTGACTTACTATGCCTTGTACAGCACCGTGTCTCTGTGTGGAGGCGGCCATCTTGATAGAGGCACGGCTTTGCCTCCTCATATCAGAGCTGTCCCCTGATGACTGGTGATCTAATGACTGGTGGGGTGATGATAGAGATAGATGAAGCACAGATCCACAGAATGGATGAAGCAGAAGCAGGGAAATCCTTGTACTGCAGGTCCTCAGGTACAGCTTCCTCTCCAGCAAGAACAGTGATCAGCACAGTAGTAGAACTAACCACCAATATGGTTTATGGTCTCCCTATAATTGATCCTTTCCTTGTTACTGTCCTACAATGCCTTGTTCTGCACTGTGCCTCTCCATGGCGGCAGCAATCTTGGTAGAGAAGCAGGGCTTTGCTTCCTCATGTCAGAACTGCCTCCCTGATGACTGGTGGGATTCTGATAGAGATAGAAGAGATGTTATGAGAAGTTATGAGAAGTTTTTGATCACAAGGTTTGGACTGGTCTATGGTGGTAAGTAAGGCTATATAGTGCAATGAGTTGGGGCTGATCTCTCTCTCTCTTCTCTTTCTCACTTCTCCTTCTCTCTCTTCTCCCTCTCTGTCTCTTTTCTTTCTTTTCCCCTTCTCTCTCCCTCTCTCTTTCATGCTTCTCTTTTTTCTCTCTTCTTTCCCTTTGTCTTCTCTCTCTTCTTTCCTTATCCCCAGTCTCTTCTCCCTCTTTTCTTCCTCTCTCTTCACTCTTTTATGTTTCTCTTTCTCTTCCTTTCTCTTCTCCTTCTCTCTACTACTTCTCTCTCCTTCCTCATTATCTCTCTCTCTCTTGCTCCTCTCTCTCTCTCCTCCCTCCTTGTTCTCTCTCTCTCTACTCCTCGCTCTTCTTGCCATCTTCTCCACTTTCTTCCCCCCCCCCTTCTCTTTCTCTTCTCTCATCTCTTTTTTTCCTCTTCTCTGACTTTCTTTTCTCTTTCTCTCCTTTCCTTCTCTCTCCCTCTCCTCTATTTCTCTTTTCTTTCTCTTCCTCCCCAGCCTTGTCTTTTGCATCTTCTCCCTCTCTCCCTTTTCTCTCTCTTCTCCTCCTTTTCTCCCCCTCTCTCTTTAATGCTTCTCTTTTTCTCTCTCCTCCCCCCTTGTATTCTCTCTCTTCTTTCCATCTTCTCAGTCTGTCTCTCTCTCTCTTTTTCTCTGGTCTACTTCTCTATCTCTTCTCCCTCTCTTTTTTCTCTCTTTTATGCTTCTCTTTCTCTCTCTCTCCTCCCTCCTTTACCTCTCTCTCTCTTCTCCCTCTTTCTTCCTTTTCTCCCCCTCTTCTCTTTCTCTTCCCTTTAATCACTTTTTCTCCTCTGCTCTGCTCTCCTTTCCTCTGCTCTCCTCTCCCTTTGTCTTCTCTTTCTGTCTTTTCCATCTTCTTCCCTTTCTCTCTCTCCTCCCTCCTTTTCCTCTCTCTCTCTTCACCCCTCTCTTCTTTCTTTCTCCTCTTCCCTCTTTCTCTTGTTTCTCCCCCCTTCTTTTTCTCTTCCCTTTAATCACTTTTTCTCCTCACCTCTGCTCTCGTCTCCTCTCCTCTCCTCTCCTCTGCTCTCGTCTCCTCTCCTCTCCTCTCCTCTCCTCTCCTCTGCTCTCGTCTCCTCTCCTCTCCCTTTGTCTTGTCTTTCTTTCTTTCCCTTTCTCTCTCCCTCCTCCCCCTTTGTATTTTCCATCTTTTTTTTCTTCTTTATTTTTCCCTTCATCTCACTCCTCTCTTCTCTTTTTCTCTGTCTCCTTCTCCTTCCCTCTCTCTACGTCTCTTCTCTTGTGTTTCTCTTTCTTCCTCTCTCTCCTCTCTCCTCTTTTTCTCCTTCCCTCTCTCTACGTCTCTTCTCTTGTGTTTCTCTTTCTTCCTCTCTCTCCTCTCTCCTCTTTTTCTCCTTCCCTCTCTCTACGTCTCTTCTCTTGTGTTTCTCTTTCTTCCTCTCTCTCCTCTCTCCTCTTTTTCTCCTTCCCTCTCTCTATGTCTCTTCTCTTGTGTTTCTCTTTCTTCCTCTCTCTCCTCTCTCCTCTTTTTCTCCTTCCCTCTCTCTACGTCTCTTCTCTTGTGTTTCTCTTTCTTCCTCTCTCTCCTCTCTCCTCTTTTTCTCCTTCCCTCTCTCTACGTCTCTTCTCTTGTGTTTCTCTTTCTTCCTCTCTCTCCTCTCTCCTCTTTTTCTCCTTCCCTCTCTCTACGTCTCTTCTCTTGTGTTTCTCTTTCTTCCTCTCTCTCCTCTCTCCTCTTTTTCTCCTTCCCTCTCTCTATATCTCTTCTCTTGTGTTTCTCTTTCTTCCTCTCTCTCCTCTCTCCTCTTTTTCTCCTTCCCTCTCTCTACGTCTCTTCTCTTGTGTTTCTCTTTCTTCCTCTCTCTCCTCTCTCCTCTTTTTCTCCTTCCCTCTCTCTATGTCTCTTCTCTTGTGTTTCTCTTTCTTCCTCTCTCCTCCTCGCTCCCTCTCTCCCCTCCTCATGTTCCTTCCTCGGCAATGTCTATATGAGCGTCTTGTTCTGTACCAGTCTGGTCACAATAAGTCATCTCTACAAAAGCAGCTCTTACAAGGGTCGGAACCTTCATTCTTTTTACAGTTCTTTTAACTCCGCCGTTTGTAGAAAAATTGTTTCCAAGCCCATTACAGAAAAGCAAATAGCAATCCCTTTTTGTTTCATGTGACTTGTAGCATTGTCTCAGGGACGGCGTTGTGAAATCATGCTGATGCTTTGCATATTATAACAAATGGCTCTTTCTTCTATCATATATATTATCTGAGGTTATATAAGCGGAACTTTGTTCCTTCCTGAATTTGAGGCATATTTGTAATGGTGGGTCCTCGGCAATCCTGCCTCATTCCCCAGCACTCTCCATCTTTTTCATCATATGTAGAAAGATTTTCCTGGCAGCAGATAAATATCAGTGAATGCAAATGAGGGGTTTAGTCTAAAATCCCCATTTGTAGGACATCAAATGTGCGATTACGAAACGGGGGCAAGAGTGGCCGTTTTTTCACAGGGATTAATGGCAATGCATTGACGAAATCAATGCTGTCCCATCCAAACCTCGCTATGGACTAATGACCAATAAAACTAATATTATTATTATACAGGATTTATATGGCGCCAACAGTGTGCGCAGCGCTGTACAAAATGAAGGCGGACATTACAGTTACAATACAATTTGGTACAAGAGTAAACAGAGGGCCCTGATCCTGGGAGCTTGCAATCTAGGAGGAGGGGCTGAGTGATACAAAAGGTAATAGCTGTGGGGGAGGAGCTGATGGAGGAAATGATGTTTTTCTAGGTAGAAGCAGGAAAGGCTTATTTAAAGAGAAAGGTTTTCAGGGATCGTCTAAAGGTGGATAGATTAGGAGACAGCAGGGCAGATTGGGGTAGGGAGTTCCATAGGATGGGAGAAGCTCGGGAGAAGTCCTGGAGGCAAGCACGGGAGGAGGTGACACAGGAACTAGAGAGCAGAAGGTCCTGGGAGGATCGAAGAGAGCGGAGAGTCACAGGGGTGGAGGACACTGAATGGAGACCAGTGGAGGGACTGGCAGAGAGGGGTGGAGGACACTGAGTGGAAGCCAGTAGAAGGATTGGCAGAGAGGGGTGGAGGACACTGAATGGAGGTCATTGGAGGGAATGGTAGAGAGGAGTGGAGGACATTGAATGGAGGCCAGTGGAGGGATTGGCAGAGAGGGGTGGAGGACACTGAATGGAGGTCAGTGGAGGGATTGGCAGAGAGGGGTGGAGGTGACTGAGTGGAGGTCAGTGGAGGGATTGGCAGAGAGGGGTGGAGGACACTGAATGGAGGCCAGTGGAGGGATTGGCAGAGGGGGGTGGAGGACACTGAATGGAGGCCAGTGGAGGGATTGGCAGAGAGGGATGGAGGACACTGGAGGCCAATGGAGGGATTGGCAGAGAGGGGTGGAGGACACTGAATGGAGGCCAGTGGAGGGATTAGCAGAAAGGGGTAGCAGCCACTGAATGGTTGGTAAGGTTGATGAGCCTGGCAGCAGTATTCATGATGAACTGAAGGGGGATAGTCTATGTCTATAGGTCGGCCAATGAGGAGGGAGATGCAGTAGTCGAGGTGAGAGATAACCAGGGAGGGAATTAAGAGCTTTGTGGTGTCATTGGTTAAAAAATGGCGTATTCCGTAGATGTTGCGGAGGTTGAGGCGGCAGAATTTGGAAAGGGATTAGATGTGGGCCTGAAAGGACAGTTCAGAACCCAGGGTTACCCCTCGCACCCCGGCATGCAGGGATGGGTTGATGGTGCTATTGATCCTGACCAAGAAATCAGGGGAAGAGGCATGTGGGGGAGGAAATATTATGAGCTCAGTTTTGGACAGATTGAGTTGTAGGAAGTGTTGTGACATCCAGTCTGATATTGTTTGTTAGTAAATTGGTGATATGTGAGGAGATTGAGGGGGTGAGCTGAGGAGTAGAGAGATAGATTTGTGTGTCATCAGCAAAGAAATGGTATTGGAAGCCATGGGAAGCTATCAGTAGACCCAAGGAAGAAGTGTAGATGGAGAATAGGAGAGGTCCAAGGACAGAACCTTGGGGGACTCCGACAGTAAGAGGAGTAGGAGAGTTCTAAGGACAGAACCTTGGGGGACTCCGACATTAAGAGGAGTAGGAGAGGTCCAAGGACAGAACCTTGGGGGACCCCGACAGTAAGAGGAGTAGGAGAGGTCCAAGGACAGAACCTTGGGGGACTCCGACAGTAAGAGGAGTAGGAGAGTTCCAAGGACAGAACCTTGGGGGACCCCGACAGTAGGAGGAGTAGGAGAGGTCCAAGGACAGAACCTTGGGGGACCCTGACAGTAGGAGGGGTAGGAGAGGTCCAAGGACAGAACCTTGGGGGACCCTGACAGTAGGAGGAGTAGGAGAGGAGGAAGTAGTGTTGTAAGTGACACTGAAGGTGCAATGAGATAGGTAAGATTTGAACCAACGGAGAGCACAGTTACGGAGACCAAGTAAATAGAGTTTTTTGAGAAGGAGGGGGTGGTCACCTGTGTCAGATATAATGTGATCTCTCACAGAACAGTGGTCATGTCATGGTCAGGGGTCAGGCTTGGAGACCAGTACCTATAGCAGTAGCTCCCACCAACCAGCTGGATAGGTATACAAGCAGATCATCCTGGCGGATGACGCAGGTTCTACCGAGGTGTGGGGTTTAAGCACTAACCGCTATTCACCAGAGCTCCCTATGGTGGAGATGGGTTTTGCTGCATGTTAGTACCAGGTCACAGTCCTAAGGATTGCCCCACCAGGAGATGCTCAGGCTGGGGTCCAGTAGCAGATTGATCAGGTAGGGTTCAAGTGGAAGCATAGTTAGTAAACAAGCCAAAGATCGGTAACAAGTGGTCACAGGTTGGGATAAAGCAGAAGTGTAGTCAAGGAACAAGCCAAAGGTCAGTAACAAGTGGTAGCGGAGATACAGATGGCAGCAGGAGAAACAAGAGCGAGAGGCTGGAGAGAGTACAATAATCTGGCAAACAGGAAGTGCAAAGGCATGGCTCCATAGGAAGTTCCTGGGAGGAACAAAAGGTTCAAGTGAAACAAGATTCAAGGCAGGATCTTTCAAGGAATTGTCTCAGGAGGTTTCATGCATCCCAGGTGGCTCAACAAGAAGAGACACCACCAGACACAGCAGAGGTTGCAGGTTCAGACCCGGGTTCTGACATATCAGTAGATATGCCGGGTAGGATTTACTGGTATATAAGGAAAATATTATGTTGCCAAGCAAAGGAGGTGATAAATAAAATACAACAGTATAAAGATGGATTATTTCCAAGTCTAGCACTCCTCCTCTCTGGGCAGAATAGAACGACCACCACAGTAGTGTGGCCAGCTAGTATTTAACTTCTCAAGCTGAAGTCCTGCAAAACAAGCTCAGCTTAGCTGTGGACACTCCAACCTGAGGCAGGATCCCTACACAAGGCGATGCAACATCCCGGATATTTACGGCACAGCACAATCATTTCTGGTCATGCGGTGAATCTCAGATGGCATTTTGAGGAATCTGAACCATCTGATGAAAGAGGTCTTTCTGGCCGAATGCAAGGATGAACATTAATGACTGGGTTACCCAAGGATCAGAACCAGGATACCAGGATTCCTCTATAGGAACAACTGCACTGGGCCACAATTTTTCACTTGTCCAATCATTCTCCCACAGAACTGTGAGCTAGTATAGTCTTCCATTGTAGGGCGGAGTTGCTTGTGACATCATTGAGCTGATATGGTCACATGGCCATATTCGGTTAATATCATATTAGACCACATGGCCATATTAGGTCAATGTCATTTTAGGTCACATGGCCACATTAGGTGGCCATATTATGTCAATGTCATAGTGGATCACATGGCCATATTAGGTGGCTGTATTATGTAAATGTCATAGTGGATCACATGGCCATATTAGGTCAATGTCCTATTAGGTCACATGACCAGGGGCAGACAGTCCTTGGCCTATTGTAACAAGGAAGTTGGGCACCAAGCTCTTTAGTCATTTCTATAGTTTATTTGCTCTATAAACTCTGGCGAGATGGTTAGGGCCACAGGATACCTGAAAATATCAAAGTATCCCAGGTAGAAGTGGAACTGCAGTGGCCCTTTAAAAACAGTCTCATGATGTCATTTTGGGTCACATGGCCATATTAGGTCAATGTCCTATTAGGTTAGGGCCACAGGATACCTGAAAATATCAAAGTATCCCAGGTAGGCCACATGGCCATATTAGATCAATGTCATATTAAGTCACATGGCCATATTAGGTGGCCATATTATGTCAATGTCAGTGGATTACATGGCCACATTAGATGGCCGTTTTAGGCCACATGGCCATACTAGACCAATGTCATATTGGGTCACATGGCCATATTAGGTCAATGTCCTATTAGGTTAGGGCCACAGGATACCTGAAAATATCAAAGTATCCCAGGTAGAAGTAGAACTGTAGTGGCCCTTTAAAAACAGTCTCATGATTGTAATTGGCCCTTTGATAGCAGCCCCATTATAGTAATTGTCCCTTTAAGGACCACCAAGTGGATATCAGTGATGAGAGCAATCACTATCTGTTGTTAATATTCAAATTGTCTTCCTCTTATTCTAAGTGGATGTGAGGTCCTTGACTCTATGAGCTCTAACTGGAACCTTTTATGCTGAGCAAAGGGATCTCCATTCAGTGTCTTCTGGCAGCAGCTTCTTGCAAGCTCTCCAGAACATTCCCCAACATAGCAAACCTCTCCCAAGATGCACCAGACAGCAGGTCATCTTCGTGCTTTGCTCCATCTGGATATACCCTCCAGCAAGGCAGCTTAGATTTCTTAGGCCTTCAGCACAAGCCCCCTGGCTGGGGAAAGGCCCTAAAAGTATTCTTCATAGTGGCAAGTCCAGCAGAGAAGACAAAAGACTTTTCTGGCCAAAACCCTTCAGTAATTGGCTGAGACTGATAAATATTCATAACTTATATATAGTCACCCCTAGCACGAAATATAGCACCCCCTTACTCTTAAGAAGTGGTGGCGGACCACCAGGTGGCCCAATGGGCTAGCGTTCCTGACTCTTTGTTGAGTGGAAGAAGTTGAGTACTAGGGGCAGGGTCCCTACATTTACTACTGGAGACAACTCAACAGCGGGAGGCAAAAATAATTGATGTCTTAGGCTTAGGAGAAACCTATCAAACACAGAAAACATAAATAAAAAGCTCAGGCTGGCTACAGCGTAGCTGCAAAACAAGCTCAGCTTAGCTGTGGACACTCCAACCTGAGGCAGGATCCCTACACAAGGCGATGCAACATCCCCGATATTTACGGCACAGCACAATCATTTCTGGTCATGCGGTGAATCTCAGATGGCATTTTGAGGAATCTGAACCATCTGATGAAAGAGGTCTTTCTGGCAGAATGCAAGGATGAACATTAATGACTGGGTTACCCAAGGATCAGAACCAGGATACCAGGATTCCTCTATAGGAACAACTGCACTGGGCCACAATTTTTCACTTGTCCAATCATTCTCCCACAGAACTGTGAGCTAGTATAGTCTTCCATTGTAGGGCGGAGTTGCTTGTGACATCATTGAGCTGATATGGTCACACAGTCATATTTGGTTAATATCATATTAGACCACATGGCCATATTAAGTCAATGTCATTCTAAGTCACATGGCCACATTAGGTGGCCATATTAGGCCACATGGCCATACTAGACCAATGTCATTTTAAGTCACATGGCCACATTAGGTGGCCATATTATGTCAATGTCATAGTGGATCACATGGCCACATTAGGTCAATGTCCTATTAGGTCACATGGCCTTACTAGGGTAATGTCATTTTAGGTCACATGGCCATAATAGGTCAGTGACATATTAGGTCACATGGCCAGACTAGGTCAGTGTCATATTGGGTCACATGGCCATATTAGGTCAATGCCATATTAGGTCACATGGCCTTACTAGGTTAATATCATTTTAGATCACACGGCCATATTAGGTGGCTGTATTGGGCCACAGGTCCATATTAGGTCAGTGACATATTGGGTCACATGGCCAGACTAGATCAGTGTCATATTGGGTCATATGGCCAGACTAGGTCAATGCCATATTAGGTCACATGGCCAGACTAGGCCAATGCCATATTAGGTCACATGGCCAGACTAGGTCAATGCCATATTGGGCCACATGGTCATATTAGGTCAATGTCATATTAGGTCACATGGCTAGACTAGATCAATGCCATATTGGGCCACATAGTAATATTAGGTCACATGGCCTTACTAGGGTAATGTCATTTTAGGTCACATGGCCATATTAGGTGGCTGTATTAGGCTACAGGTCCATATTAGGTCAGTGACATATTAGGTCACATGGTCATATTAGGTCACATGGCCAGACTAGGTCAATGTCATATTAGGTCACATGGTCATATTAGGTCACATGGCCAGACTAGGTCAATGTCATATTAGGTCACATGGCCAGACTAGGTCAATGTCATATTAGGTCACATGGTCATATTAGGTCACATGGCCAGACTAGGTCAATGTCATATTAGGTCACATGGCCAGACTAGGTCAATGTCATATTAGGTCACATGGCCAGACTAGGTCAATGTCATATTAGGTCACATGGCCAGACTAGGTCAATGTCATATTAGGTCACATGGCCAGACTAGGTCAATGTCATATTAGGTCACATGGCCAGACTAGGTCAATGTCATATTAGGTCACATGGTCATATTAGGTCACATGGCCAGACTAGGTCAATGTCATATTAGGTCACATGGCCAGACTAGGTCAATGTCATATTAGGTCACATGGCCAGACTAGGTCAATGTCATATTAGGTCACATGGCCAGACTAGGTCAATGTCATATTAGGTCACATGGCCAGACTAGGTCAATGCCATATTGGGCCACATGGTCATATTAGGTCAACAATGCCACATGTGTTACTGCTTGTCCACAGCTGATTGGCCAAGTACTGACAGCTTCCTCCTGGGTTTCAACCAAACCCAAGGTCATCCCTATTCCGGATAGGGCACCATCTTTGTTCAGGTATCTCCCAGGGTCACCATCTACAATGCTGACTCAAAAGGACACAATCATGTAACCCTGGTTCCTGTGCAGTTCATGGCTGTGTTCAGAAAATGTCTGACACGGATCAGCCCAAGCTACAGTTTCCCACTTTGTGCTAGTTACAATGTACAGTCTGATCACTGGGGGAGGGAAGACTGAGAAAATGCTTCCTCCTGCCTGCAGCAGACTAATGACTTCATCTCCATCTAGGCAAGTCATTGACTGGAGCTTAAGGAATGATATTTTAATGATAAAAAGTGGGGCTTTAAAAAATAAAAAATAAACCCCTTTGCGTTTCTGCTGCCCATGGTGGTATTTGGGGTATTTATCGACGTTAACGTTGCGGCGAGATCCACTTTAAGTCCGAGTTTCCCGATCCTCCCAATCAGCGGCAAATCATGAATCGGCTCGTTCATCTCATCTGGCAGCTGCCTGCGAGATCTGTCTGCCTTTGTCCTCCATCATCCCCGAGCTTTCCCTCTGTAAAGAAAGAGCGTCTGACATTCAGAAATGGCCCCGGTCCGTCTCTGGCGGGCCCCGTGATTGCAACGGACAGCCGTATGATCAGACCCAGTCCATCTGTCTGGGCTTTTTATTGTCCCAAGTAACGAGTTCTTTACATCACACACAGTCCCTCATGCTTTTGTTCTCTCCACAATTATCATGTCACTCCAATTACACCAGAAAAACAGAACGCGTTCAAATCGGAGAGCGGGGCCCCGGGACCGCGCCATCGGGGACCACAGGATGAGACTATGGCATGTTGGAGGAACAATCTGACTTCAGTGGAGCAAGAAGAGGAAGAGAATAATCCACACCACAGACTTTGCAGGAACCCCCCCCCCCCCGCATAGACCCGATTCCATGGAGTCCTCCTAGGAAATGTCATTCCTTTATTTATATAATACGATTGTAACAATGTAACCGATTTATAAAAATCCCAAACTGTATCCAACCGAGGGAGAGAGAACGCCGAAAAAATCTACGCGAATGGCAACTTTTCTGATTATTACCCACTTCAGCTTCTAAAAAGTTTCCCCTCTTCATGACCATGACATTTTTTGCTGTTCAGCACTGCACTGCTTTAACTGGCAATTACTCAGTCATGCAACACTGTACCCAAATTAACCCCTTGGTGCCAGCGCCTCCCGGCCCTTTAAGGGTTTCAGAAGCTGGGAGGCGGGACGGCGTTTTAGGGTCATGTGACCGCCATGATCACGCCGGTCACATGATCGGGAAAGGTCCTGAAAGAGGAGATCGGGACCTTTCCGTGAGTACCGGACATGTGTGCTGGGAGTGCAGGGCGCGCGCTCTCAGCACATGTGTTTTTTAATTGCACACAAATGTGCGGCCGCTCGGCGTCTAGGCCCAGACACAGGGAGGTCACACATTTGTGTGCGGCCGGCGTGAACAGGTTAAATTTCTATCATTTTTTTCACTCAGTTTTCTTTTGGTGGTATTTGATGATATTTTTATATTTTCTATTTGATGCAATATTTTTATATTATCACCGCTGGGATTTATTATTTTTTGTGATTTTTTATTTTTCATTTTCATGTTAATGAAAAATAGACTCAAAATTTGGAAAAAAAAAATACTTTCTGCTATGAAACATATCCAATAAAAAAGCAAATGTCTTTATTACTGTTGGCCAAAATGTGTTTCGCTACATCTCCTTGATTAAAAAAAAAAGTTTATATTGATTGGCAGTTATAGCGTCTACAAACTATGGATTATATACTGGAATTTGTATTTATTTATTCATTTTTTGATACTAGTAATCAGAGACTTATAATGGGACTGCCATAGTGCGTCGGGTCATCCGATGCTAACTGACACTGGGTGGGAACTGACTGCCACTCTCCAGTGACACTAATACAGTGCTAATACTATACACCATCACTCTACTAATGACACCGGCTGGGAAGGGGTTAACGCCCACATGGAAGAAAAATATATTTGAAATACTAAAATTTTTGCCATATTCAATATACTTTAAAAAGAAAATTTTATATATATATATATATATATATATATATATATATATATATATACACTGCATGTTGAAATGCATTTTTTATATATTACAAAATATATGAAAAATATTTTTTATAATATATTTTTTTAAAATATATTCTTTAGATTTTTTTTAGATTTTTATATGTATATATATATATATATATATATATATGTATATATATGAAAAATATTTTTAAAAATACATTTCAAATGTACTGTATGTCTTTAAAAATACAAATCTACATTTTTGGAATACATTTACAAATATATGTAAAAATATAGGTTAAGATTACTTTTTTATATGTTAAAAAAAATCTGAAGAATATATTTAAAAAATATATATTCTTTAAAATATTTTTCATATATTTTGTAATATAAAAAACGCATTTCAACATGCAGTGTATGTATATATATATATATATATATATATATATATATATATAGCTATATATAGATATATATACAAGTATATGTAAAAATATAGGTTAAATTACTTTTTTACATGTTAAAAAAAAATCTGAGGAGTATATATATAAAAAAATATATTTTTTTAAATATTTTTCAGATATTTTGTAATATATAAAAAACACATTTCAACATGCAGTGTGTGTGTGTGTATATATATATATATGTGTAGATACAAATATATGTAAAAATATTGGTTAAAATGACTTTTTTATGTTAAAAAAAATCTCAAGAATATATTTCAAAATTCTATATTTTCAAAAATATTTTTCATATATTTTATAATATAAAAACACATTTCAACATGCAGTGTACACATGTACTGTTTATATATATATATATAATATATATGTAGTTACAAATATATGTAAAAATATAGGTTAAAATTACTTTATTATATGTTAAAAAAAATCTGAGGAGTATATATTTCAAATAAATTTTTCTTCCATGTGGGCATCTAGAGTGATCAGAGGGTTAAATGTGTGCCTAACAACATTTAGTGTGTGCAATGTGCGCTGCGTTACTAAGCAACGTGCCAGTTTGCACTCCCTGCTTTGCATGCGTTGCTCGGCCACACCTGTATGGACCAGGGGCCCCATGAGTTGTCAGTCCGCCCCTGGTATGGACCTAGCCTTAGACAATATTTGCTGATCCCGGAGTTCAGCTAAAACCAAGTCAACATTCAGGTTCACTTTACCAACTTTTGGGAAGCCCCCCGCACAGGGAGAGCATGGTTTTTAGTGGGCCGGCCGATTGTGAGGGGCGGTAAAGCACAAGCATTTTGTCGGCCTGAGAAGTAGGAAGCAGAACCTGTAATGAGCAAACATGGTGGCCAACAAGCCCAACGAGGCAAAGAGTTCTGGAGATCTGAAGGTGCCAGGATGGATCTTGGGGGCCCCGTCTTGGGGTCGGGCCCCCGTGGGTTGTTTTTAGATATCTAATTTGTTCCTCCTCTCCTCTCCATGGCGATCGGCGAGCTAATTCCCCGTACGTTCGCTCGCTCGCTGTTTGCTCAAAGTCTTTGTGAATTATGATCCAGATTTTCCATCCATTTTTCTGGCGGCACGCACGGCGCAGTCACAAAATCCCCAGCGATAGACCCGTTTTACCTTCATCCGCCTGGCAGCGCGTCACCTCTCCCCCGCAACAGCGATTAATCATATTAATTAAATATCCGCGTTATTCCGGTGAAGCGCAGATTATGCCGGAGCGCTTTGCATGTAAAACAAAGATAATTATGCTGATTTTCACGTTCTGGAAGTTGATTTATTTTGTCCCTGTAAAGTTTTGCTGGCGGGAAAAGCTGAAAATTCACAAAGTAGAAAAAAAAAAAATATTCCTTCCATTTTTATGCTGTTTGAGTTTTAGAAAACGTTGAACCGTTGGATGATGTAAAACGCTCTGGAAATTTTAGGCTCCATTCGTGTGGCGGGAACGCGCAATCACGTTCAGAATTTTGTGGGGCGCAATTTTCATGCAATTCCGCTGCCCTGTGTGCATTCGTCGCCTAATAGAAGCTCCCGCTCCTTTTTTTGGATGATGGGCTTTCGTTGATACAAGGCAGGATGGATCCACCATGACACCACCACCAACCTGAACCATGGATACAAGGCAGGATGGATCCACCATGACACCACCACCAACCTGAACCATGGATACAAGGCAGGATGGATCCACCATGACACCACCACCAACCTGAACCATGGATACAAGGCAGGATGAATCCACCATGACACCACCACCACCAACCTGAACCATGGATACAAGGCAGGATGGATCCCCCACACCATGACACCAGCACCACCAGCCTGAACCATTGATACAAGGCAGGATGGATCCCCCACACCATGACACCACCACCAGCCTGAACCAATAATACAAGGCAGGATGGATCCACCACACCATGACACCACTACACCATGACACCACCACCACCAGCCTGAACCATTGATACAAGGCAGGATGGATCCACCACACCATGACACCATCACCAGCCTGAACCATTGATACAAGGTGGGATGGATCCACCAAACCATGACACCACCACCACCAGCCTGAACCATTGATACAAGGCAGGATGGATCCACCACACCATGACACCACCACCAGCCTGAACCATTGATACAAGGTGGGATGGATCCACCAAACCATGACACCACCACCACCAGCCTGAACCATTGATACAAGGCAGGATGGATCCACCACACCATAACTTCACCACCAACACCAGCCTGAACCATGGATACAAGGCAGGATGGATCCATCACACCATGACACCACCACCACCAGCCTGAACCATTGATACAAGGCAGGATGGATCCACCTCACCATGACATCACCACCACCAGCCTGAACCATTGATACAAGGCAGGATGGATCCACCTCACCATGACACCACCACCAGCCTGAACCATTGATACAAGGCAGGATGGATCCACCTCACCATGACACCACCAGCCTGAACCATTGATACAAGGCAGGATGAATCCACCACACCATGACACCACCACCACCAGCCTGAACCGTCGATACAAGGCAGGATGGATCCACCACACCATGACACCACCACCAGCCTGAACCATTGATACAAGGCAAGATGGATCCACCACACCATGACACCACCACCACCAGCCTGAACCATTGATACAAGGCAGGATGGATCCTCCACACCATGACACCACCACCACCAGCCTGAACCATTGATACAAGGCAGGATGGATCCATGCTTTCATGTTGTTTATGCCAAATTCTAACCCTCCCATCTGAATGTCGTGGCTGAAATCCAGACTCATCAGACCAGGTAACGTCTTTCCAATCTTCTATTGTCCAGTTTTGGTGATCCTGTGTGAATTGTATCCTCTGTTTCCTGTTCTTAGCTGACAGGAGTGGCACCCGGTGTGGTCTTCTGCTGACAGGAGTGGCACCCGGTGTGGTCTTCTGCTGCTGTAACCCATCTGCTTCAAGGTTGGACGTGTTGTGCATTCAGAGATGGTATTCTGCATACCTTGGGTGTAACGAGGGGTTATTGGAGTTCCTGTTGCCTTTCTATCATCTGGAACCAGTCTGCCCATTCTCCTCTAATCTCTGACACCAATAAGGCATTTCCCTCCACACAACTGCCACTCACTGGATATTTTCTCTTTTTCGGACCATTCTCTGTAACCCCTAGAGATGGTTGTGTGGGAAAATCCCAGTAGATCAGCAGTTTATGAAATACTCAGACCAGCCCATCTGGCACCAACAACCATACCACCTTCAAAGTCACTTAAATCCCCTTTCTTCCCCATTCTGATGCTCAGTTTGAACTTCAGCAAGTCGTCTTCACCATATCTAGATGCCTAAATGCATTGAAATTCTGCCATGTGATTGGCTGATTGGAAATTTGTGTGATCGAGCCATTGAACAGGTGGAGCTAATAAAGTGTCCAGTGAGGGTACATTAGCAATGACTCCCAGAGCAGAGAATGCAGTGAATGAAGAGTGAATCCCTGAAGGTTGGCCACACAAATGTATTCAGATCTTCACAAAACCTTGATGTGCTCAGCTAATGCGTTCCGGTCTATGGGGTCCTTCCTCATTATGGCTTCATGTGTTGATGGTGGGATGTAGCTAATGTTTTGCAGAAAACAACTGGAAAGGGGCGGAGACAAGACTAGTCACCCTACACAAGGCAAGGAAACAGATGAATGGGTGGCTCCACCCACTACGGGCCACAGGAGGGGGGCGAGGACAAGACCAGCCCACCTGCACAAGGAGGAGAGAGAAATAGAGAGAGAGAAGAGCTGTGGGAGGGGCACAGCAGGCTCCACCCACTACAGGAGGAGGGCAGAGACAAAACCAGTCCCCCTGAATGAGAAGAGAGAGCAGCAGTGGGCGGTCTTTATTCCAGGAAGTCTCAAACTGGATGACGGCTCAGATCTGGAAGAAACACATCGAGATCCCCGAGATATACAGTGAAAGGAAATGTGTATTTTCTCCCCCCTGATGCTGAATGTTCGCCCCTCACACAGAAAATGATCGGTCTAACAATGGAATGTTCGCCCCTCACACAGAAATGATCGGTCTAACAATGGAATGTTCGCCCCTCACACAGAAATGATTGGTCTAACAATGGAATGTTCGCCCCTCACACAGAAATGATCGGTCTAACAATGGAATGTTCGCCCCTCACACAGAAATGATCGGTCTAACAATGGAATGTTCGCCCCTCACACAGAAATGATCGGTCTAACAATGGAATGTTCGCCCCTCACACAGAAACGATCGGTCTAACAATGGAATGTTCGCCCCTCACACAGAAACGATCGGTCTAACAATGGAATGTTTGGTGTAACACTGAGAGACAGAATACAACAACAAATTCAGCAGAAATGCGTCTAACAAATGATGACGGATCTGCATGTTCATGAGGGAAAGAAGGATTGGATCCCCTATCATTCAGCAGGATTTCTGGCTCCCAGGTGTCTCTCATACAGGTAACAAGCTGAGATTAGAAGCAGTCTCTTAAAGGGAGTGCTGCTAATCTCATTGTGTTACCTGTATAAAAGACACCTGTCCACAGGAGCCATCAAACCATCAGATTCCAAACTCTCCACCATGGCAAAGGACCAAAGAGCTGTCCAAGGATGTCAGGGACAAGATGGTAGACCTACACAAGGCTGGACTGGGCTACCAAACTATGGCCAAGCAGCTTGGTGAGAAGGTGACAACAGTTGGTGCAATCATTCACAAATGGAAGAAACACAAAACAAGTGTCAGTCTCCCTAGGTCTGGTGCACCATGCAAGATCTCACCTCGTGGAGTGTCAATGATCATGAGAACAGTGAGGAATCATCCCAGAACTACACGCGAGGATCTTGTCAATGATCTCCAGGCAGCTGGGACCACAGTCACCAAGAAAACAATTGGTAACACACTACGCCGACAAGGACTGAAATCCTGCAGTGCCCGCACGGTCCCTCTGCTCAAGAAAGCCCATGTCCAGGCCCGTCTGAAGTCTGCCACTGAACATCTGAATGATGCAGAGGAGGACTGGTGGGAAGTGTTGTGGTCAGAGGAGACCAAAATCCAACTCTTTGGCATCAACTCAACTCGCCGTGTTTGGAGGAGGAGGAATGCTGCCTATGAACCCAAGAACACCATCCCAACTGTGAAACATGGTGGTGGAAACATTCTGCTTTGGGGGGTTTCTGCTAAGGGGACAGGACAACTGCACTGCATCAAAGGGACGATGGACGGGGCAATGTACCCTCAAATCTTGGGTGAGAACCTTCTTCCCTCAGCCAGGGCATTGAAAATGGGTGGTGGATGGGTGTTCCAGCATGACAATGACCCAAAACACACGGCCAAGGCAACAAAGGAGCGGCTCAAGAAGAAGCACATTAAGGTCCTGGAGTGGCCTAGCCAGTCTCCACACCTTCATCCGATGGAAAATCTGTGGAGGGAGCTGAAAGTTCGAGTTGCCAAACGTCAGCCACCAAACCTTAATGACTTGGAGAGGATCTGCCAAGAGGAGTGGGCCAAAATCCCTCCTGAGATGTGTGCGAACCTGGGGGCCAACTCCAGGAAACGTCTGACCTCTGATTTCCAACTAGGGATTGGCCACCAAGTACTAAGTCATGTTTGTGAAGGAGATCAAATCCTTATTTCCCTCATGAACATGCAGATCAGTCATCATTTGTTAGACGCATTTCTGCTGAATTGTTGTTGTATTCTGTCTCTCAGTGTTACACCGAACATTCCATTGTTAGACCGATCATTTCTGTGTGAGGGGCGAACATTCCATTGTTAGACCGATCATTTCTGTGTGAGGGCGAACATTCCATTGTTAGACCGATCATTTCTGTGTGAGGGGCGAACATTCCATTGTTAGACCGATCATTTCTGTGTGAGGGGCAAACATTTCATTGTTGGACCGATCGTTTCTGTGTGAGGGGCGAACATTCCATTGTTAGACCGATCGTTTCTGTGTGAGGGGCAAACATTTCCATTGTTAGACCGATCGTTTCTGTGTGAGGGGCGAACATTCCATTGTTAGACCGATCGTTTCTGTGTGAGGGGCGAACATTCCATTGTTAGACCGATCGTTTCTGTGTGAGGGGCGAACATTCACCATCAGGGGGGAGCAAATACACATTTCTTTCACTGTAAGAAGACGACTCGCCATCGATGGATTTACAGAAGATCTCTTTATTCTGGAGTTCAGCTTTAAGACCAACTGAAATGATGTCTTCAGCTTTCCCTGCCAGTTATATCCCATCCACTGAGATGGTGCAATTCCCAAGTCACGGCAATGTGCTCTTGTGAAGGTCGACACCCGGGGGGGGGGGGGGTCACACTGACTCTACACTCAATGGAGCTGCTGTGTAAGGGAAACGTCACCGAACAACCGTGGAGGATTTATACAACGTGTCACCTTATATGGAGGAACTGCTCACTTCTGTCCCCGGAATTTCTTGTTCTCTATGAGGTTAAGACTTTTATTGTCTCTCCCTCTCTTCTCTCTCCCCTTCTACCCCCCTCCCCCCTCTCTCTCCATCCCTCCCCCCTCCTCTTCCCTCATTCTTCTTCTCCCTCCCTCTCCCCCCTCTCTTCCCTCCCTCTCTCTCTTCCCTCCCTCTCTCTCCATCCCTCCCCCTCTCTCTTCCCTCATCTTCTTCTCCCTCTCTCTCCCCCCTCTCTTCCCTCCCCCTCTTCTTTCTTCCCTCCCCCTCTCTCTTTCTCTCCCCCTCCCCCATCTCTCCCTCCCCCATCTCCCCACCCCCCCTCTCTCTCTCTCTCTCTCCCTCGCTCTCCTCCCTCCCCCTCTCTTCCCTCTCTATTCCTCCCCCTCCTCCCCCCCTCACTCTCCCTCTCCTCCCTCTCTCTCTTCCCTCCCTCTCTCCCTCTCCCTCTCTCTTCCCTCCCTCTCTTCCTTTCCTCCCTCTCTCCCCCCCTCTCCTCTTCCTCTCTCTCTCTTCCCCCCTCTCCACCCCCCCTCTCTTCCTCCCTCCCCCATCTCTCTCTCTCTCCCCCCCCTCTTCTCTCCCCCCTCTCTTCTCTCCCCCTCTTCCCTCCTCCTCTCTCTCTTCCATTCTTCCCTCTCTTCCCCCCTCTCTCTCTTCTCTCCCTCCCCCTCTCCCCCCTCTCCCCCCCTCTCTCTCTCTCTCTTCCCTCCCTTCCTCTCTCCCTTCCCTCTTTCTCCTTCTCCCTCCCCCCCTCTCTCCTCTCCCTCCCCCTCTCTCTTCCCTCCCCCCTCTCTCTTCTCCCCCTCTCCTTCTCCCTCCCTCCCTCTCTCTCCCCCCTCCTTCTCTTGCCTCCCTCCCCCATCTCTCACTCTCTCTTCCTTCCCTCCCCCTTCCTCTCTCTCTTCCCTCCCTCCCCTCTCTCCCCCTCTCTTCCCTTTCTCCCTCCCCCCTCTCCTCTTCCCTCCCTCTCTCCCCCCCTCTCTCTCTCTATTCCCTCCCTCTCTCCCCCTCTCTCTCTTCCCCCCTCTCCCCCCCCCTCTCCCCCCCTCTCTTCCCTCCCTCCCCCATCTCTCTCTCTGTCTCCCCCCCTCTCTTCTCTCCCCCTCTCTTCTCTCCCCCCTCTTCCCTCCCTCCTCTCTCTCTTCCATTCTTCCCTCCCTCCCTCTCTTCCCCCCTCTCTCTCTTCTCTCCTCCCCCTCTCCCCCCTCTCTCTCCTCTCTTGCCTCCCTTCCTCTCTCCCCCTCTCTCTCCTCTCTTCCCTCCCTTCCTCTCTCCCCCCTCTCTCTCTTCCCTCTTTCTCCTTCTCCCTCCCCCTCTCTCTCTTCCCTCTTTCTCCTTATCCCTCCCCCTCTCTCTCATCTCCCTCCCCCCTCTCTCTTCTCTCCCTCCCTCTCTCCCCCCTCCCCCCCTCTCTCTTCTCCCCCCTCTCCTTCTCTCTCCCTCCCTCCCCCCTCCTTCTCTTGCCTCCCTCCCTCCCCCATCTCTCACTCTCTCTTCCTTCCCTCCCCCTTGCTCTCTCTCTTCCCTCCCCTCTCTCCCCCCCTCTCTTCCCTTTCTCCCCCCTCTCTCTTCCCTCCCTCTCTCCCCCCTCCCTCTCTCTTTCCTCCCTCTCTCCCCCCTCCCTCCCCCCTCTCTCTCTAACCCCCCCAGCACATCGGTGTCACTTCAGAGGTAACAGTTGACATGTTGGTGAATAACTTCAGCCTAAAGCCATGAATTCATACTTTTTCATGGTTTCATAGTTTTAGGCTGAAGTTATTCACCAACATGTCAACTGTTACCTCTGAAGTGACACCGATGTGCTGGGTGTCAGCAACTACTCACAGTCACGCCTTCCCGTCTCTAGGCTGCAGCCATTAATGATCCGCAGCTGATCCTCATGTCGCCTTTCCTACGTCTTGGGCACCAGAATCAATTATTGTAGCCGGGCCACTGATTGTAGTTCCGGTCATTTGAACATTTGAATTGTATGATCCGCTCTTCATGTGTTCGATCGTCGTGTCCCACCTGATGGGGGGGAGGGGGGGTTAACCTAATGAAAGGTGTTCAGTTCTTGTTTATGATAGGGTCTCATTTTACTCCATGTGACAATGTGGAATAGACTCCCCCAGAGGTGGGTGTGGCCAATCAGTGGATTGCTGGAGGAAAGTCCTGGATCCTTTCTTGGATACACAGAATATAACTGGATAGAACATTTATAGGAAAGGTGATCCCGGGAATATCCGATTATTGATCCCAGGAATATCCGATTATTGATCCCGGGAATATCCGATTATTGATCCCGGGAATATCCGATTATTGATCCCGGGAATATCCGATTATTGATCCCGGGAATATCCGATTATTGATCCCGGGAATATCCGATTATTGATCCAGGGAATATCCGATTATTGATCCAGGGAATATCCGATTATTGATCCCGGGAATATCTGATTATTGATCCAGGGAATATCCGATTATTGATCCAGGGAATATCCGATTATTGATCCCGGGAATATCCGATTATTGATCCCGGGAATATCCGATTATTGATCCAGGGAATATCCGATTATTGATCCCGGGAATATCCGATTATTGATCCAGGGAATATCCGATTATTGATCCCGGGAATATCCGATTATTGATCCAGGGAATATCCGATTATTGATCCCGGGAATATCCGATTATTGATCCAGGGAATATCCGATTGCCTCTCGGGGGATCAGGGAGGAATTTTTCCCTGCAGGAGGAGATCGGATCGTGCTTTGCTGGGTGTTTGCCTTCCTCTGGATCATCTGTGGGTGGAGGATTATAACTTTTTTTTTTTAATGGCTGATCTGGATGGACTTTTGTCTTTTCTTCAGCCAGACTAACTATGGAACTACATGTGATATAGATGGAAGATCCTGCCGTGGTTCCGACTTCCAGGGTAGATTTTGTCTAATTCCTGTGCTTGTGGGGGGAGGGGTGGGGGGAGGGGGTGTTATGTAAGCCTCAGGCCTAAAATGATTTTTTAACTATTTAAACGTGCAGCTCTGTCAGCAGTAGGATTAGCCCTTGCAGTGCGGGGGTTGGGGTGAGGGGGCACTGCAAGGGTAGATTTTGTCTGATTCCGTTCTAAGGAATACCAATTTGCAGAATGGCTCCTCTTGTTCCTCCCTCTCCTGCTGCTCCAGGGATTGCGGGAAGCCGATACAAGGACAGTTGTAGGCACTTCTGACAGCAGAATGTAAGACAGTTGACTATAATTACATCTGAATTCAGTGTTTTTTTTTTTTCTATATCTGCTTGGAGTTTGTAGTTAATGCTTTGCTCCTCTTTATGGACTCTTTCCATCTATACGGCGGCTTCCTAACCCCCGCGACACATTGCGTCTGCCAATGGCGGTGGCTGAAATGCCAAGTAACAATAACATATTTGGAGGTTAAACGCAGCGGCGACCTCCCTCGCTGTTTCCCATTTTCATTTCTGATCGTTCAGCAAATTGAAAAGGATCTTGGAACCTCTTAACGTAGGTCTGCGGCTCCGGAGAAATTAGGTTGATAAGCAGCCACTTAATGGGGATTATCTGAAGGCAGATGATAATCACGTTTTGCCGTAATAGGCTCTCCGGAGATTGGCGCGGGGACGGCGGAGGATTCTGGGATGGCGGTTAGGCTTTTCGCCGGCTCCGATGAGTTAATATAAGGCTGTTTACAAGCAGGGGGGGGGGGGGGTCACGGCGGCGGTTGGCCCCGCATTTGGCGCACGTGCTAGAGATGTGCTTGTATTAACCTTCCTGGGTCTTGTTGCGCCAAGGCGACGAGCGGTGACACTGACCAATGGCACGGCTAAGACCCTGTCAGTTTTGGCCCGTTCGGCGCTGTGTCACACAAGGGGTAGGGCTGGGTGGCGGGCCTTGCAAGAATCCTGGGCGCGCTGCCACCGCTTCACAAGAGACAAAGATGAATCTATCTGAACACGCAGCCCTAATGACTGCAGAACCCCGGCTCTAATTAATTGCATACGTAAGTGGACTGGACCGGCATGCTAAAGATGGCCAGCTGGGGGGAGTGCGCAGCATCCCAATGGCCCCACGGTGGGAAGGAGAGAAGCGGCCAGCCGGGGGGAGTGCGCAGCATCCCAATGGCCCCACGGTGGGAAGGAGAGAAGCGGCCAGCCGGGGGGAGTGCGCAGCATCCCAATGGCCCCACGGTGGGAAGGAGAGAAGCGGCCAGCCGGGGGGAGTGCGCAGCATCCCAATGACCCCACGGTGGGAAGGAGAGAAGCGGCCAGCCGGGGGGAGTGCGCAGCATCCCAATGGCCCCACGGTGGGAAGGAGAGAAGCGGCCAGCCGGGGGGAGTGCGCAGCATCCCAATGACCCCACGGTGGGAAGGAGAGAAGCGGCCAGCCGGGGGGAGTGCGCAGCATCCCAATGGCCCCACGGTGGGAAGGAGAGAAGCGGCCAGCCGGGGGGAGTGCGCAGCATCCCAATGGCCCCACGGTGGGAAGGAGAGAAGCGGCCAACCGGGGGGAGTGCGCAGCATCCCAATGGTCCCACGGTGGGAAGGAGAGAAGCGGCCAGCCGGGGGGAGTGCGCAGCATCCCAATGACCCCACGGTGGGAAGGAGAGAAGCGGCCAGCCGGGGGGAGTGCGCAGCATCCCAATGGCCCCACGGTGGGAAGGAGAGAAGCGGCCAGCCGGGGGGAGTGCGCAGCATCCCAATGGCCCCACGGTGGGAAGGAGAGAAGCGGCCAGCCGGGGGGAGTGCGCAGCATCCCAATGGCCCCACGGTGGGAAGGAGAGAAGCGGCCAGCCGGGGGGAGTGCGCAGCATCCCAATGGCCCCACGGTGGGAAGGAGAGAAGCGGCCAGCCGGGGGGAGTGCGCAGCATCCCAATGGCCCCACGGTGGGAAGGAGAGAAGCGGCCAGCCGGGGGGAGTGCGCAGCATCCCAATGGCCCCACGGTGGGAAGGAGAGAAGCGGCCAGCCGGGGGGACTGCGCAGCATCCCAATGACCCCAGGGTGGGAAGGAGAGAAGCGGCCAGCCGGGGGGAGTGCACAGCATCCCAATGACCCCACGGTGGGAAGGAGAGAAGCGGCCAGCCGGGGGGAGTGCGCAGCATCCCAATGGCCCCACGGTGGGAAGGAGAGAAGCGGCCAACCGGGGGGAGTGCGCAGCATCCCAATGGTCCCACGGTGGGAAGGAGAGAAGCGGCCAGCCGGGGGGAGTGCGCAGCATCCCAATGACCCCACGGTGGGAAGGAGAGAAGCGGCCAGCCGGGGGGAGTGCGCAGCATCCCAATGGCCCCACGGTGGGAAGGAGAGAAGCGGCCAGCCGGGGGGAGTGCGCAGCATCCCAATGACCCCACGGTGGGAAGGAGAGAAGCGGCCAGCCGGGGGGAGTGCGCAGCATCCCAATGGCCCCACGGTGGGAAGGAGAGAAGCGGCCAGCCGGGGGGAGTGCGCAGCATCCCAATGACCCCACGGTGGGAAGGAGAGAAGCGGCCAGCCGGGGGGAGTGCGCAGCATCCCAATGACCCCACGGTGGGAAGGAGAGAAGCGGCCAGCCGGGGGGAGTGCGCAGCATCCCAATGGCCCCACGGTGGGAAGGAGAGAAGCGGCCAGCCGGGGGGAGTGCGCAGCATCCCAATGACCCCACGGTGGGAAGGAGAGAAGCGGCCAGCCGGGGGGAGTGCGCAGCATCCCAATGGCCCCACGGTGGGAAGGAGAGAAGCGGCCAGCCGGGGGGAGTGCGCAGCATCCCAATGGCCCCACGGTGGGAAGGAGAGAAGCGGCCAGCCGGGGGGAGTGCGCAGCATCCCAATGACCCCACGGGTGGGAAGGAGAGAAGCGGCCAGCCGGGGGGAGTGCACAGCATCCCAATGACCCCACGGTGGGAAGGAGAGAAGCGGCCAGCCGGGGGGAGTGCGCAGCATCCCAATGGCCCCACGGTGGGAAGGAGAGAAGCGGCCAGCCGGGGGGAGTGCGCAGCATCCCAATGGTCCCACGGTGGGAAGGAGAGAAGCGGCCAGCCGGGGGGAGTGCGCAGCATCCCAATGACCCCACGGTGGGAAGGAGAGAAGCGGCCAGCCGGGGGGAGTGCGCAGCATCCCAATGGCCCCACGGTGGGAAGGAGAGAAGCGGCCAGCCGGGGGGAGTGCGCAGCATCCCAATGACCCCACGGTGGGAAGGAGAGAAGCGGCCAGCCGGGGGGAGTGCGCAGCATCCCAATGACCCCACGGTGGGAAGGAGAGAAGCGGCCAGCCGGGGGGAGTGCGCAGCATCCCAATGGCCCCACGGTGGGAAGGAGAGAAGCGGCCAGCCGGGGGGAGTGC